>NW_007578140.1:189146-238808 GCF_000690725.1 Stegastes partitus | reverse complement strand
AGAATCAAAAACGCAGGCGGCTGTAGCTTAAAATGCATTGCAATGAAACTGTTGCTTTAACCAATCAGATTGAGAGTTGGTGGTCCCAGGGCCAGCTAGCTGGCCTATGATAACATCAGCATTTTTATGTCTTCTGATTGGATGGTCAGAGAGCTGTAGTGACCTGCACAAGCTAAAACATCATTGTAAAAGTTTTTTTTTGTTTGTTTTTTGTTTTTGTTTTTTGTAAGTTAAGCAAGCGGACATTCTCAGCCGTAAAGCGAATTACAGCTTCAGCCAGAAACCCGACTGGACAAACCCGACTTTCAGCATTAGCCTCCATGGTGATAGAAGGACTTATTATTGGAAGTGAAACGCATGGATTACCTGCTCAACAGAGCTACTGAACTCCTAATGAGGAAAGAAAGGAGGATGGAGTTTGTGTTCAAATAATCAATATTTTGGTAAGAATATATATTTTTGTCATTTTATTAGGTTGATATCTATGCTCCTGCTAGATGTGATGTATGTGGTGTAGCTGTGGCTGCAGTGAATGAATGAAATGAAAAATACTTTATTTATCCCAGAAGGGAAATTCAATTTGAAAGGAGACTTGTTGAATTGTTTTGACTGGATTTCTTGCTTCAGTGATGGCATTCATTCATGAGACACACGTCTGCAATGCATCATCCTGCTATGCTGCCTTTCTTCATAATACTGATGGTTTCTATAACTGTGGTGTCATAATGAAGGTGTTGAGAGGTGGTTTGATTCAGGTAGGACACAACTGAAGGCCCAGGAGTAAAATGCACGGCCCACCACTGGGATATCTAGTTGTTATATTCTCACAGCTTTTATTTTACATCTCTTAGCTTTAAAGACAGACAAAAAACAGATTTTTACCATACAAAGGCAAACCAATAGTACTGTTATTGTTAATATATTAAAATGTGTTCATTTTTTAAAAAAAATAATATTGTTCTAATTTATCCCAATAGGTGCTATTTCTATCTGTAGGCTCCACCTATTAAAGGTAAAGTGTTCTGCACAGGTTAAACAGATGGAGGAAGAAGAAGGAAGTCATTATGTGTGTGTATTTGTTTAGGAAGTGCATACGTGGGTCTGTTTGCGTTTACAAATCCCGTCCCATCACCTCTCGCAGCCACGTGATTGGCTGGCGGCGCTGCCCGTCCACCAATCACAGCGCGGCTCTGGCTCCGCCCGCCACATCACTGGCATGGCGGATTACAGAGCAGGAATTCCGCCTATGCGCCGATGACAGCGTCGCCGAGGAGGTAACGCCGGTGATGACCATCCTCTGGCGACACCGATCTGTTGCCCGGCGACCAGCGGAGATCCCTGGAGTCGACTAACCAGCTGCGAGCAACTTGGCAGCGGCGTTTTTTCCTCCCCTCAGACTCACAGCTGCTGCTGGGCCACCGGTTCGGGTCAGACTTGACAGACGGTGCTTGAAGTGTTTCCCCCCTCCTGATGCTCCGAGTTGGACCGGTGCCTTTTCTGCGCTCTAAGTCCTCGCTGGGATGAACTAGAATAGCTCAGTGTGGTTCAAGTGTTGCAGAGACAAGACAATGGATCTGATCGGGGTGCTGCATTTGGACGAGCTGTCCCATGGACTGGCAAACTTGTCCATGTTTCCTTACTTTGAAATGGCGCATTATATCGTGTCGGTCATGGCTCTGAGGGAGCAGCCAGGTGAGTTCACGTAGAGTTTGAGCCAAGTTTGGTGAACAAAGCAACTGTTTGGTTTTGTTTTGCTGGAGTTGGATCTGATGAAACTTGAGCTGTGATAACAGGCCTCTGACTGTCAACACCTAAATGTCATGCAGCCACAATGCATGTTGTGTTTAGAGAGAAGCTGGAAACTTAAATGACTTGTAGTGCATTAAAATGAAAATCACACATAAAAACAAACTTATATCCATTTAGAACCTTTTGCCCAGACATGATGACCAGGGGCGATGGTAGGATCTGAAAACATTTGGACTAATAATGGCACAATTTTATTTTCTTTCTAAGTTATTTCATGGTAAATTCAACATTAAACGGCACACACTGCTCAAGGCTTTCTATGCTTGCATGCTCCACATTAGTTTCACAGTAAATGCAGGATAGCTGGGTCAGTGTTACCCAAACTGTGTGACTTGGATCAGTGTTATTTGGGATGATTTACAGCTCTAATTATATCTAAGTATCAGTGCCAAGTCATGTGAAGCTGATCTGCTGCTTGAATGTCACACAAAGGACCCAAAACTTAGGCCACTGGCATTTTTGATCGACAATATCGTATTATTTTTGTGTGCTTTTGTGCATAATTGGAGTCACAGATAAATGGATCTGGTGCTATTTTTCATTAGTCTTATTTTTTGTATTTTTGAATACATAAATAATTAAAAGTTGAGATTCAGGGCTAAGCATTAATCATTCAGGGCTAAAGCCTCAGACACCCAGGCCTCACAACACCACCTCTCATAACATTAATCCTGTTTTAATTAGCTACAAGACACATTAAAACCTCTTATTTATGGTAATTTGCATGATTATAAGCCTCCTTGGTGTGTTTTTTTTTAATTACTGTGGATTATGTTTTGTAAGAAATTATGTTTTGTAAGAAATACTGGATTTAGATCTAACAAGTCAGTTCATTAGTGATTCGTCCATTGACTAAAATGATTCTGATGATTGTTTATTCGAATGCCACTTTTTAAAGTAAAAATAGTACAAAAAGTCTCTAATTGAGCCTCTTAAATGCTTTTTTCTTGGTCATTTTTTCCTCTTTTCTTTTAGTATTTCACCAGCAATGAGTGATAAATCAGTTAATTAAAAACTAATCAGTATGTCAATCAATAATGACAACAATGTTGAGTTGCAGCCCTGCTTGGATACTTTGTTTAAGGAAAAAAGCAGTGAAATTGTACAAAAAAATGCATCCTGTCATAGTGAGTCAATAGATTAATCAGATAAACCAACTGAAAAGCTTTGTGTAACATGGGTGCATTTTGTCAAAGTGTATCAAGTAACAGAAGAAGTACTTCGATATTAAATAAAAAGACCATTACAATTAAATGTCCTGCATCCAAAGAGTATGTAAATGACAAACATACTCGACATCTGCTACCAGTGGTGTTAGTAATTCAGTAAATAGCATTTAGTGTTGCAGTTGGTGGAGGTGGAGCAGACTCTTGCTGCTCTAACATAGCAATATTTGTCCCTGAAACAATCATACATTGGAAATACTCCTGTGAAATGGAAGTAGACTTTTGCAGACATTTACCAAACTGATACTGGGAGTCATCCTTAGTAATATTGTGATATTGATTTCAACTTTATTGCACAGTCCTATGCTGTTGGATGTCTCTCTGCAATTACCTGACAGCTGAGGCCTATGAATAATTAAAACCACCACTTGTTTATCTCAGAAAAGCATCTTCATGCTCTAAATTATAAAATATAATGTGTACATTGCCAATACGGAAACCATCTCTCTCCTTTTAGCTTTTAGTTTTGTACTTAGCCAGAGCTGACCTGGATCATCATCAGCTGTTTATCCTTGTAGCTGTAGGCAGCCATAAATGGTAAAATGGTCTGCACTTATATATCGCTTTTCTACCTTTGCGGCACTCAAAGCGCTTTACAGTGTTTCTCATTCACCCTTTCACACATCCATTCATATACCAATGGCGATAGAGGTGCCATGTAAGGCGCTAATCTGCCATTGGGAGCCATTTGGGGTTCAGTGTCTTGCCCAAGGACACTTCGGCATGTGGGGGGAACCAGGGATCGAACCGCCAACCTTGCCATCAACCCGCTGTACCACCTGAGCCACAGCCGTCCATCATCGGATAGGCCAGTGTTGTGATTTACACATCTGTGAGTGAGTGAGGGTCTCCAAAGGTCTGAAGGATGGGTATTTTGTCATCATAGGGGGTACTAGATAGCACTCTGGCGCCTATGAGGACATAGAATGCACGTGTGCTGGAAAACTGAAATGAATGTTCAATTTGCAGAAAGCCTGTTGGAGGAGGTTGTTGTTGCCTTCATCTGCAGTTTGTCTTTAAAGCAATGTTATCAAATGTGCAATCATTTGCACAAGTGCCACCATTTTGGTTTGAGTCGTAGTAGGTGTGTGCATGTAGCCCTCTAGCAGACTAGAACTGAATTAGTCAGTCGTATAGTAAGAATAATGGTGTGTGCAGCTGTCTGTAAAGTATTATCCTGACCTTCGCCTGTCATATTTGTTTGTCCTCTTTGACTGACAAACACACAAATTAAACAGAGTGAGAGAAAACCTGCCAAATGCACACTGTCTAACTTTGCCACGGCTCATTGTACCAGTCAGACCAAAGGCGGGCACTGAGCCATGTTATGTCACCGAGATAGTGACTTTGAGGACAGGTGGACTTTAACTGCTCAGGGAGTTGACTTTCCACACACACACACTCACGCACACAAGCCATTGTAGTCCCACTACTGTAAATCTACGGTCTATTTTGGAACTTGCCTTGCAAAGAATCTGAGCTGCTGTGACCTTGTAACCCTTTGTCCTCTGCTCCCATCTATCCCACTCCGACTGGAGGAAAGATACACAGAGCGTAAAAGTATAGACAAACAATTTGTGTTTGGAGCTGCATGTGTGGTGGATTTTAAGCAGCGCCTGTTTAGAGATAGGTGACTGGCTTATCAACAAGTTGCTGAGAAATCCCTTAAAGAAACGGCTTGAATCTCAGGTTCATTCAAAAGGAAGTTCAGTGAAACCAGAATAAAAGTAAAGACATAAAAGACTCAGTGAGCCAGCTGCACTTTTTTTTTTCCCCCCCAAAAAGGAAAGGAATGCCGTAAACCATTCAACCCTCCCTTTTTGTTCTCTTTCCTGTGTTAAATTCTCACTTCCTGCTCTCCACTGCTTCCAAACTGAGAGTCCAGTGCTGAGGCTGCTCAAGACTTTCACCAGCCTTAGCAAGAGAAAAACATGTTTAGATTCCAAATAGGAGAAGTTTGTCTAACAATGCATTAGACATAAAAGCAAACAGGTTTTCGGCAAAGCTTTTTGCTTTCAGCTCTCTTCACGTGTTTTGTGACAGTGTGAAGTTATTTTAAGCACACATGTAAACAGTGGGTTTTATAGGAAGCAGAAAGAGCAGTGGTTATATATCAATCACCGGCTCTCTCTTAAAGCTGAAAACAACCAGAGTGTATTTTTTTCTTATCTAGGGCAGCCTGTAATGAATATGACCTGAGAGGGAAGAAGAACAGGAACTAGTAAGAGAGGCTCGGACAGTCATTGATATGTGAGATTAAGTGAAAGTGTCAGACAGGACTAGAGGAGAAAAAGGCCAAAGTAATGTGGGACTCGAAGTGGAAAGTCAGACCTCCAAATTACACCTTTTTTTTGACCTCTTTGTGTTCACTGCACAAATTGGAAAAAACATGGCCGCCTCCAGGTTTTCATTGCTGCTTTTCTATGATCATAAAATGCTCGTCGACAGACATATAGCAAACTTAACTGTAGAAACCAAAACGTAAAAAAGTCCCAAAAGGCGTATGGCCAATTTTTTAGACATTTAAACTGAACTTAAAAGCAAAGAAGTTGTACATAAATGCCATTCTCTGTATCGGTTGCTATTTTGGGGAATGAGGTAAAATGTGACCATTAGGGCTAAGAAACCTTACCTGAGCTGCTAGGTAGAACATTAAATTTGTCGTGGTACCTTCTTTTAAATTTCCTAGTCGGAAAACTGAGATTTCGAGTTACCATTTGTAGCATGAGCCTTTTTCAGATATGTGCTCCTGCCATGTCTGAATGAGCACCCTGGTTACTTTTCTGTAAAAGTTGTGTCGGCAATCTATTTAGGTTGGATGTGTTAACGGTTGTGTATCACTTTCAACACGTTACAAGTCTGAACGAACAGTCGAGAAGTCGATTACTTATTTTTTTGATCATTAGAGCTGCTTCTGCTAATTCTAAAATTTCTCGGCCACAAGCAAAACACAGTAAATGTTCTGCTGTTAGCTGCATGAGTGAACACAAGAGTCTTCATGCACTCCCAGCATCTGAGGACCCAATAGATTACTTTTCATTTTTGATGGCACCATAACAATAAGAAAATCCTTAGTGTTAGCAATTCGTGCCTCTTAATATGGCTAACATTACCATTGGCTTTGGTATTCCCACAGGTTAGAGCTCTGTGGAAATCAGAATGCTGAGCAACATTCAGAGAGGATGTTAGCCTGATTTGAAATAAACTAGTTCTTATATGTTTTCATGTTGCTTTCTGTGCTTCAGTGCAACCTAAACTCAACAGATGTCAGACTTTTATAGCTGTTTGTTTCTCTCCTGTTCTCTGTGCTCATATACATTGCCTTTTCTTACATTTTATGCAGAATTTCAAATGAAGCTGTTCACATTTACATATTGTTTTTTGTTTCTGTTGTCAGACGGTGACTAAAACGACTACATGTTAACCCAGGGGTGGGTCATCCTGGTCCTCGAGGGCCACAGTCCTGCCAGTTTTAAATGCTTCCCTCTTCCAACACACCTGATTCAAATGATCAGCTAATCATCAAGAAGCCTGATAGCGATCCTGATCATTTGAATCAGGTGTGTTGGAAGAGGGAAGCATTTAAAACCTGCAGGACTGTGGCTCTCGAGGACCAGTATTACCCACCTCTGTGTTAACCAGAGGTCACTTCAGAGCTGCTTCCAAGCAGCTGGTTTACTGAACTACTGCTCAGCTGCATTTAAAGCTACATATACTGAAACAGCCCATTTAGAAAACGAGGGGTTATACGTTCATGTAAAATGAACCATCTATTCAGGATTTTGAGCTGAAAAATGTAAAGTTCTGGGGACCTGTGAGACTTTCATAAGATTCTGACTAAGTGACGCACTACCAGTGTCACTTGATGTTCTGTCCAGTGTTGCGCATAATGCAAAATATCGCACGTCTTGTAGCTCTGTCACTTTAGTGAGTAAATGAAGCTGTGAGGAAAATGAATGTAAACACCACCAACGTCTAAATTAAAATGCTGTCACTTTGATAGATTAATGAAGCCAGACAAGTAACCCACGTCTGAAAGGGGCTTCACAGAAATGATTAGAGAAGAGTTGAGAAATAAATATTATGACCGTTTGGGAGGAACATTTTGGAGAGAGGAGGGATGTCTTGTTTGCAGTCTTAGATAATGCCGTGATGGGCTTGTGGTAGAGAGATATGGGTTAAGACTTAAATGAGTGCTTTTCATGAGAGTGCATCTGCACTGCTGCAGTGAAACCACAATACTATTTCTGAGCTACAAGGCTTACCTCAATATCCCCTTCCTTTGTGTTCATTCGCACATAAATGTATATAGATGAACACATAAATATGATCTTAGATAACAGCAATTATACTGGCTGGTCTGTAGAAAGAGGGATTTTAAAAAAGGGAACAGTTTGTCTCAATTCTTGGGAGAACCAGGCAGAAGTCTGCTCTATCTTCACACTGCAGACAGACGGAAAAAGAAAGGAAAAAGGAAAGAAAGAAAGAGGAACTGAAAATACAACCAACACAGTATGACATGTTACAGCTGTGTTTATAGTTGGCCTCTATTGCTCACATTTGACTTGTAAATGCGTTTCCTTCAAATGCAAAACCAGGAGACAGGATCTTGATCGGTGTAATTGTGTACTCGTGGCCCAGCATGTCAGAGCAGTCAAAGCGGTCTTTTGTATTTCAGCACAAAATGCATTTTTAGTGCCTCTTTACTCGCGTGTATAATCAGCCATGTTCTATGAATCGATCAACCTCTAAACTCAAACACAGCTTCTGTTCTCTACAGTTGGTTTCTGGCCAGTCAGGCTCAGACACTGACTGCAGCAGTTTGTTTTTCTCTGGAACTAAAGCTGATGACAGAGCAACAGTGTTTACTGTGTAAGCAAAATGCTGCACTCGTGAGCTCTGAGCTACAGTTGCCGTAAAACCGAAAGCAGCAGCAGTAGTAGTAGTAGTAGGCATCTAGGCTTGGAGGCCATCAGGGGAGAGGTGGATGTAGATGACAGTCGTGGTGCCAGACTAAAGGCATTTATTTTTTAACCATCTATCCTCGTCTGACATGCTTCTTTTTTTTTTTCAAGCTTCAAACTTCCTCCTACTCTAACTGCAGCAACTGCTGTTTGACCACAAAAGCTCCATTACGCCAGACTTTACGAGTGCACACATGGATATCGTTCGGCAGCAGTTGAAATCTGTTAACACGGATGCTTCACAATGATTCTGATGCTGCGGTTTTGTGTCACTGTGAGATAAAAGCCACATACTACTCACTACTATTCATTCAACTTAGCTATGATATAGAACTTATTCTGAGTTTCAGTCAGAAGTGTAGTTTCGCTTTTCGTTTTCTAGTGACTAGTTAGATATTATATAAAGCCAAAGCAATGGATGGGCCTTTTTACTTATTTTGCATATTCTGTACATGTTTCTTTTTTATTCTTGTGTTTAAGACATTTCTGTTTTTTCTTTTTGACTTGTGTTTGATGTTTCATAGAAGGAAAAGCACAGGTGAAACACTAACCCTAACACTTACTTATCTCGAACGCCAGTAATTAGTGCATTGCACCACTGCAATTCCTCATTTAATTTCTGACACCAGTGTTTAACTAGTTAGAAGATGTGAAAGAATGCCTCATCGGCTTCCATATCTCCCCCCATGTACATGCTCTCATATAAAAACATATAAATAGGTGTCATAAGGGGCAAAAGAGAATTGCTTTTCTGTAAGAGAAAAGTTTAAAAAGTGAGCCACGCAGACGGAGTCCAAGGGAGTCTGCTGAGGAGGCAGATAGAGCTATAAATCCTCCTGGTTTACCGATCTCTCTCCAGGAGTCTATAATCTGTCTGTAATCCCCAGATTACCAGTTTGGTCCTGTGTGCGGCCACACTGACTCCGGGCAGATGGCTCAGGGTTGACTAAGAGCTACCTGTCTGAGGTTAAATATGTAGATCCTCCTGTACGTTGGCGACATCAGTGTTGGATGAGCCACACAAGTCGGTCCTGGATTGTGTTGAAGAATGTCTACAAAGGTGCATTGAGCTATATACGGGATAGACAAAGTCTCGGTATTGTTAATTTGTCAATAAAAAATAACGTAGTGGCAGTTTAGGTGCATAATAATTATATTAGATCTGCCTTTTTAAATTGAGGATTTAAAGGAGAATTCCGGTTTATTTCCTATTAATGTGACTATTTGGCTCTAACTGTGATGCTAACTTTGCATTGTTCTTGCTGTCACACAAACAGCCTTTAAACCAACTAACTTCTCTGTTAACTTTTGATCAGACTCCAAACAAAAATGATTTATGTAGAAAGCAGTTTTCTTTGGAAAGCTGCAGGGAACCCACTTTAAACTGCCCCACAAAACTATATCAACAGTTTCGTGTGACTCCTCATTTTCCTAAATCCCTGTAATAATGGTGAAAAGTGCAAAGTTTGCACGACACTTAAAGCCACGATAGTCACAATAATGGGAAATTTGCCAGGTTGCAATAAACAGGAACTCTACTTTAAGGACATGAAAAGCTTGAACATAATACAGAGCAGTTCTAATGCTGTGCTGATCTGCCTACAACTAATCCCCTCTTTGACTCATGACTGTCACATAGCTAATGTGTAGATGGAATAAGGAAGGCAGTGTTCTTTCTAAACAGGGTGGAAACACAGAGGGAGAGCTGAACCGATGATCGTTATCTACCGTGAACTGATCTTGTCAGAGTTTCTAACTGTAAATGTCACTCCTCCGCCCTGCACTTTGAACTCCTCCGCCCAGCCCCGAGTTCTGTAGCTGTGATTGGCGAGCCTTTCCTTCGCTTTGTGAACTCTAAACTAGTAAATATTTGCACAGGGTTAGAGACTGTGAGGCACATGCAACAGATAAAAAAGACAAGCGGTCAAAGTATCACTCTCCACTATCTCCCGCTGAACTGTTGTGCACAGGTTGAACTGGTTTCTGCAACAAGTCAGATCTAGTCTTTATGACTTTTACTCATGTCTGCTGACTGTGCAGTATTAGTCATTATATCTGTGTGTAATTTGTATTAGAATACAGCGTTTCTAAGAGCAGCAGTGTTCACCGGGTCTTTCACAGCTTTTACACATACAGATTGTTAAGACCCTGTAGAAATTCAAATATCTAGCACATGTAAAATGAACATATAGAGGGACTTAAAGAAATCTAGAGTGGTCACGCTGATACATATACTTCTGTTCTTGTGCAGGAGCTCTGGAGGTGTCCAGGGTCAGCCCCTTAGCCTGCTGGTTCAGCTCCATGCTCTTCTGTTTTGGCGGAGCTGTGCTGTCTGGGATCATGCTGGCCGAGCCGCCAGTAGCACCTTTATCCAACAGCACCAGTGTTCTGATGGCTTCAATCATCTGGTAAACATCTGAGCCTGAAAGATCCAGTGTATAGGCAGAGAAAAGAACCAGAGAGGAAGGGGAAGCAGCATAAGTTAGGTTTAATGAGCGGTGCTCTGCTGCTTTGAGGCACACAAAGAAGTCATTATCCTTGTCTTCCTCATGTCTGTCTCGTAAAGGGAGCATGAAATGTGGAAGACACTGAATGAAAAGGAGAGGTTTTTGTGGAGTTCCAAACTTTAAATATGAAGCCTTTGGTCCCCTCTACTGGTGGCACATATAATTGCATGCTTCACAGAAAACACACACCGCCCTCTGCTGGTGAAGGCAAGTATTTAACAGACTGAATAGTGATACTGTCAGAGTCAACTGTGGATTTGTTTACTGGCCACATAGTTTACACCCAACCCTCAGCTGAAATGAGCATGTGTGTACACAGTTCATAGAAGCCATATGTGTCTCTGCAGGTACCTCGTGTTTTACTGCCCCATGGACCTGGTGTACTGTTGCGCTGCCCTGCTGCCTCTCAGGCTGGTGCTGTCAGGAATGAAGGAAGTGACCAGGACGTGGAAGGTCCTGGGAGGGGTCACTCAGGCACACAGCAAATACAAAGACGGCCTGCTGGTTATGATTGCCATTGGATGGGCTAGAGGTCAGCAAGTGATTATTTACTTGTGTCATATTTTGTTTATAGTGGCATCATTTTGTGTGTTTAAGTACACATGATACATTTGATATTGAAGTGATAGTAGACACTGCCACAGCTCAGACACATGTCTCTGTTCTTCCCTCACTAGGGGCTGGAGGTGGTCTGATAAGCAATTTTGAGCAGCTTGTTCGAGGTGTTTGGAAGCCAGAGACAAACGAGCTCCTCAAAATGTCTTAGTAAGTCTTCTACTTCACTTCCTGAGATTAAGTGATCTTGGTCAATTTGTGCGCTTATACAGTTGCATTTTTAATGCATTCTGACAGTATTAATATCACACTGATTCTAACATTAAGTTACAATGATTTGCATTAGAAGAAGTTACACCACTGTGATTATGTTACGTGCCATACTTTTTCTTGGCAAAGTGCACCCGGCTCGCTGGAGTCCCCAGTCGATGCCTGGCAGGAGCACAACCTGCACATAACACCCCATAAATCACAATTTGTCATTTTTACACTTTTGTTGTTTGTTTGTTTTTAAGGGGAATCCATAGTTTAAACAGTGTTTTGTGACATTTAGGTAACAGTTGGCGGAGCCAGGCATGTAATCGGTTTCTTCCTGTTTTCTATCTTTGTGCTAAGCTAAGCTAACTGGCTTCTGGTTCTGTCTATATTTATCTCATGGAACTTAAGGTGTTATCAGTCTTCTTATCTGACTCCTAAAGAAAACAAGTGAAGTTGAGCATGTTTCCCTAAATGTTGAAATATGCCTTTAAACCAAATGTGGAGACACTGACTAAAGCTGAGGATATTAATGGCTGGAACCTGTGTGTGAATATCTTATAATACATATCCTCCTTGTTACCTTAAGGAAACATAAAGTTGAGTTATTTACTCAAGGGGAAGCCGTGTAGATCAGCGTGTGATGATGTGCCTCCGGTTTGGTTTATTAGTGCATACAGGATGTGATGTATTTCAAGCGTGTGCATAAATCCTCACTATTCTCCACGTTTTATTTTATCATATATTATCAGATCCTAATGAGGTTTTCTCTTTTGCTTGTCTGTTAAGCCCCACAAAGATCACCCTGATTGGGGCGGTGCTGTTTGCTCTGCAGCAGACCCACTACCTGCCTCTCCAGAAGCACCACCTGATGCTCGTTTACACCGTCTTCCTCGTTGTCAACAAGGTCAGTGATTCAAACCTGAATCTACAACCAGATTATACACCCAAGGTTGTAGTGATTTGGATGCAAAACAAGAAGGTGTGTCTTGGTCAATCTGGCTGCTTACCTAGACCATGAAAGCTTTTAAGTAAATGGCATTCTATTTTTTTTTAATAATAGGATCATATCTCGCGGATAACAAATGTTTCGGTGTCACAGCTCCCTCCAAATCTGCGGTGTCTTGTCTTCTAAATGACCTTTCTCCCTCCGCTTTTTTGAAGTTTTAGCTGTGGTGACTCACATTAGCTCGGTATTACCCTTAGGGCTTGGGCTTTTGCATCATTTTCATCAGCTTGCATCATCCACTTTTCTCTTCTCTGGGAAACTTGTGCTCTTGACTGAGACACAGATAAATCTACCACGTCTTCTTTCAACTCTCATTCTGTTAGCTCCCTCTGACTCTGATCTGTCAAATTAACGGCGAACCATTTCATCAGATTTAAGAGTTGTGTCCAAAACCTGCTGTTTATTATTTTTTGTGTTCTTGAAGATGTTCCGCTCTCATCCCCTAATGAAAAGTAAATGCTAGCATATTACCTGTTTACTTGGTGCTTTTATATGCAAATGAGGCCAACATCCCATAGTTGACCAGCTTTCTATTAAAAAATAAATAAGAAGATGCATATATTTTCTAGTGTCATTATAACTGAAGTGCTAATTGGACTTCATAATGTGATGTTAAATTAGGTCAAACTTTACGAACCGTATCTCAAACCTGCAGTAACGTCATTTTCACCTTTTAAGTTAATATAGCATACCTGCTAGCAAACTGTCACAGTGATACAACAACATCCATTTGATGCTTTGTGATTGTGGCCAACTGATGAATGTACATCCAGTATTCACCCTCCCATTCCCATTTTGTCTTTACCTCCTCCTGAGGGAAATATCTGGCTGTTTAACTGATAAATGCTCCACTATGTTCCCTGGCTAGTACCTGACTTTGCCTATGTGTCCACTGTTGATGTGCAGGGAGCACATAGCAGGATTTTACAGGTAATTCACTGATGAGAGGGCAGCGAAAGTGCCCTCGACATAGTAAAGTTGCCGGCCGGGAAACCAAAACAGTCGAGTTGAAAAGAGTGGTAATAATTCTCTGTGTGCTCTCGCGTAGAAGTAGTTATGTGATCCATTGTTAAAATAAAACTATTCATATTCTAGTGGCTTTAAAGACAGTTGCTATGGTGAAGGATGTTTGAGACGCACGTTCTCTTCTAAACCTCATAAAATGTCTCCCTCTCTCCTCATATTATTCCCTCGTGTCTTGCCTCTGCCTCGACAAATTTATGTTCTGTGTTTTTAGTCGAGGATGATGCTGACAGGCTCTTCCGCCTCACCCTTCGCCACCATTGAGTCAGCCCTCTACAAGACTCTCTTCACCGGCTACTCCCCTTACGCCGCCCTCACCGGCGAGGTAAAGAAAGCGTGCATCGATAACGGCGCGACAAACGGGACGGCCTCCGCAACCAAAGAGTCCGGCGAGAAGAGATCAACTGGGCAGCAGAGCCCCGCCAAGGGACAAAGCAGCTCCCTCGAAGCCAAAGAGGAGTCAGAGAACGCAGCGACGACAAGCTGCAAGAAGACTAACTAGTCAGCCTTCGCCCCGTAGCGCCTTTTCACCTCTAAGCAGGGTTGTGGAGTCATTTATGATTCAGATTTGTCATGTCAGGAGTTCCCTTAAACTTTCTGTTCTATTTTTTTCTTTTATTAAGAAACACATTTTTTCCCCCCCCTCACTGACTTTTTTTTTTTTCAAGCCTTTTTTTTTCTTTTGCATTTCTTAGAATGCAATTTCAAGCTGGCTGCTGAAAATACATTTCAATAAGAGCTGACTCCAACCAAACCTGTACCTTATTCTGGGATAATAACCCCGTCCTTAAAGTACTGTAATATTTATGCTGTTGGATGTAAACATCATACTATTCTTGGGCTGATGATTTGCACAATTGCAGTACAAAGTGTAGCTTAATTTTTAATATATATATTTATATTGAGGAGACAAATAACAGATGATAATCGTATTTCTGGGTTTCGGGACCAGTGCTGTGCACCTGCTGATCTATGAATGTATCTTTTTCTTTCTGTATATATTCTGCTTCGTGTAAATGCTAAATTTCCTACTTTGAAATCCTTACATTTTTAAAAGAGACAAACTATATTCTATGACATTCAGATATTTTATTCTACTTAACAATAATTGCACTCTTGAATGTACAGCATTTTGAAACGGAACACAGTTGTATTCTGTTTCTTTAGTGAATGCTTTGAATGACAATTGAAAGCCTGAGAATAAACAGGTTTAAATGCACAATGAAATGTGTTCTTGTTATTTTTAGCCTGCACTTTTACCACATTTGTACCGTTCAGTGTACATGAATGTAACTCCGTATTGCCTCGCTTTAAATCACAACATAGCTAAAATTTGTATGTCCCTGAAAGAACTCTCCTCATTAATACAGCTTCAAACGTTATGCAGCTCTTTTAGCTACATTTGTTCGCAGTATCATGTGTCAAAGAATCACCGATAACTACTTTAGCAGCTCGTAAGTTGATACAAAGCAGCACAGCGGCCAGAAGTAACCCCCTCTATAGGCTGAAACATTGCATCAGTGTAACATCAGCACCTGATTGATACCTCACCCTCTTTAAAGAGCTGCTGGAAAGAGATCCCCCAAATCCCCCCCAATTCTCATCTATGTAACCTCAGACGGCGAAGAACCCCCCTGTGAATACAAATTAAAAACAGAGGGTGGGTGTCGAGGAGAAAAGAGGAGACGTTCAAAGACGATCAAAAGCGATACTGGTGGAGATGATGTACCTGCCTTTAGAACGCCTCGAGTCCACAGATGTCAGATGTGTGCATGTCAATTACAGGCTTGTGTCTCCGAGTGTTTGCTGCAAAACTGCGTCGTGCCGATCCCTCTGACATTAATGGCGAACTGTGTGACCTGCGATAACTGAGAGACACGTTAATAAGCCGCTGTTTTCCTTACACTGGCTCCTATGACAAGAAGGCAGGTGACATGACAACAGCTCAGAGTCTGAATGTTCCCAGACAATTCTCTTAATGAGGTCCGGACCTGTATGACCCCCACCACAATTACTCACTGAACTGAGCCGCCCCCCCACTGTCGAGCCCCTGCTCCTTTCGCCTCGGCCCTACCCTTCCTACACTTCACCTGCCCTGCGGCACATCTCCTGTGCCTCTTTTTATCCCTTCACTTCTGCCTGTTTTCCATGTGTCAGGTGCAGAAAATTAATCCTTAAATGTGTGCTCACAAGCTGGCTCTAACACACACATATATATAAAAACTGCACACACTCCCATACATGACTTTGAATAAAGGTCATGTATACAGCAAGGATTTGGCATACTACGCCTCAGAAATATCCAGATGTCCTCCCTTCAAACGGACATACAAATTCTAGCCATAACATGAGGGACTTTACTTTGAACCCAAAGTGACATTTAAGTAGTAAGGTCAAGGACATACCAAGACCTTGGCATACTACCCACAACAAACAGACCGACTGACACACAAACAGACAGAGGGAGAGAGAGCACTTGGCTAAATATTTGAAAGCCATAGGGGTATGTCTGACACCGACAGCTTGAGTGTGTGACCTCTTTTCTGTGGCCTTTAATTTTATTTCTTTCATCCCCATCAGCACCTATAGTAATATCAGGATGAATCTCAGTATAATCAATATGTTGCTTGACAAAAATAAAAAAAATTTGTCTGTCCTCAGTGGCTGTAAAAACACATCATAGAGCTACACCGCTACACTGGCTGATCTGTTCTTTCATTACCTTGAACATGGTCAGTGTAGTTTATTTCGCATCAATCCCACATTGACCAAACCTGCTGCTGTAAATACTCCCTAACAAATTCTAAGTGAAACTGTCTTTTAAAATATTCGTCGACTCGTTTACTCCCTTTTTAAAAATTCTTAACTTGCACTGACAACTTGGCAAAAACTTAGCCAAAATAATAATACCTGTACTTCCTCAAATCTTTGCTGTGGCACCTAAAAGTAGATTTACAAAAGCATAATAAGCAACATGGCACAACACAATGTTAGAACAACACACTCTTTATGACACAATTTACACTATATGACCCTATTTCATTATAGCGCATGTTTTGTGCTCTCAATGGCGAAGCTATAAACACTTTTAGTGGCGTCTTAACTTTCATTGCTGCCTGGAGAAATGGGTGTCTGCTGGTGAAAGGTGCAGGACAGGTGATTACCACTTGGTGGCGTGAGGAGGCGTCATCTCTGATGGCTTGATGCCTGGGAACTGACAGGCTGGCCAGCAGCTGCAGGCAAGAAAGGATGGGGACAGGAGGGGACCCTCTACGCAGAGCCAATGGCGGCTGCCTGCATGTGTGAGGGTGTGTGGTCTGGTTTAGCGGTGCTTGTGAGGATAGACTCTAGATGGTTCACTAGTCTTGTGAGGCTATTTTGGACTGTGGAGACATTTTGGACAGATAAAAGAAGCTGATTTTTATGTTTACCGCATAAAGGCACACACGCAGAGTTTAAATTTACTATGTAGTCAACTGAGAATTTAATAAAAAGGCAACGGGATGGAGGTTTGTGAAGCTTCGTTGTGCTCTACAATAAAAATCATGGAATGTGTTTTTAACTTTGGGCTGATGTTGCTTTGGTTGGCCTGAAGTAAACGCAATACAGGGGAAATGTCCTCTTAAGTGTGTGTAATGTGTGTGTGTGTGTGAGTGTGTGCTTGTCTGTGCTGGTGCATGTGCATGTGACATGTAGAGTGGCAACAAAGGCTGAGTCCATCAAAAAGGCACAAAGAGCTTTGGGGCACAAACACACACACACATGCATGCACACCTAAAAAGCACACATGGAACCCGAACACAACAAACTCCTCCAACCTCCAGTGAGACCAGATTTCTCCAGAGAAACAAACATGGCCAGCACACACTTTCACACTTCTGCTGTCAGAAGACATTTTAAATATTCTTGAACAGTTTAATACACTCACCAAGGACTTTATTAGGGACACTTTAACTAATACTGGGTCAAGCCTTAGTTTGCTCTCAGAACAACCTCAGTTCTTCTTGTCATAGATTCCACAAGATGTTGGAAAAGCCCATTGAGATTCTCGTCCATGCTGACATGATTGCATCACATCATTTCTGCAGATTCTTCAGCTGCACATTCATGCCATGAATCTCCTGTTCTAGTCCCAAAGGTGGATTCAGATCTGATGACTAATGAGGCCGCCGAAGATCAGTGAACTTACTGTCATGTTCGTTAAACCGAGCCGACTTTTGTTTTGTGACGTAGCCATTAGTAGGCCACGCAAAGATTCACAAGGTCTGCAACAACTCGCAGATAGGCTGTAGCATTCAAACGTTAAATGACTGGAACTGAGGCACCATCACTACTGGTCTGGACTGGGCAGGCATGTTGGGTGCATGGATTCATGCTGTTGATGCCAAATTGTGACCCTACCATCTGCAGCCACAGCAAAAAATCAAGATACTTCAGACCAGGCTACATTTTTTTCCCAGTCTTCAGCTGTCTGGTTTTGGTAAGTCTGTGCCCACTAAAGCCTCAGATTTCTGTTCTTGGTTTGGCAGAATTGGAACCAGACGTTGTCTTCTGCTGTTGTAGCCCATCTGCCGGAAAGGTTCGTCGTGTTCTGAGACGCGTCTCTGCTTACCATAGTTGTGAAGAGAAGTTATGTGAGTTACCGTAGCCTTTCTGCCTTCCTTAACCAGTCTGACCATCCTCCTTGGACTCCTCCCATCAACAAGGTGTTTTTGTCTGCAGAACTGTTGCCCACGTGATGTTTACTGTTTTCAAGTAATAAGCAGGTGTACAGGTGTTCCAAAATAAACTGTTCTATGAGTGTTGCAGCAAAAATGTAGCCGTAGTGGACTAGCTGTTCTTCCTAAATCCGCTCAGTTGTGCATCTCATTGACGCCGTGCCCCGTCAGACCCACCACGACTCTAAAAATGACCGTGAAAGTGTTAAACTGGCTGCAATCTTGTGGCTTGTGGCCTTGCACCTGCTCCAACTCAGCGGTGTCTAAACGTGATGTCACAGAGCCTCTTACAACATATTGATATGATCTTTACAGGGATTGCGTTCACCAGTTCTTTTTTTTGCCACAATTAAAGAAATGAAAACTAATGCAATTAAAAGTTTTTAAAGGTGCTTCATGGCAGCAAAGGCATGAATTATTTTTCACTGACAACTGCTTCCTTTTGGGATTTTTTTTTTTTTTATAGCGATCAAAGTCAGTGTTTTTTAATCCAAAGTTTTGACAAATGACTCTGCGGGTGATGCAATCAAACTCATTAGCTCTTCAAGCGAGATGAAAGTAAGAAGAGAAATGCTTGGGACCACACAGGAAAAGATTCAGTTAGGGAAGTTGGGGAGAAGGAAGGAGAAAGGCAGATAGAGGGCAAGAAAGAAACAGAGATGGGAAATACTAACCGGCGCAGAAATATGAGGCTTGAGCGTAAGTAAAAAAATATATACGAGAACCGTGTAGGAATGAGGAGTCACATCATGACATCTCTCTTTTTCTCTGTTTCTCTCTGTCACACGGACGCACACACAAGCGAAACAGAGAAGTCCCTTCATGGAGCTCCAGACGAAGTGCCCTACGTCTGCCACTATTCAAGATCTGACTTGTAAAGAACAGCTGCAAGGAAAATGCCAAAAAATGAAGCTACTGTAATGTGACTAGCTGGCTGTGTGCATGTTTGTGTGTGAGAAAGTGAAAAACAGCAACACTGGAGAATGAGGGGCTTTCATCCAAAAAAGCATGTTAGCTTATTATGTTGATTTTTCACTCAGAATCTCACCAAACATAAAGTTTGTTCAGGGCTGACCAGGCTTTTGCATACCAATTCATGCATCAGCGACAGGCATAAAATAGCAGCAGTGGAGTGACGTGGTTTTGTTTTGACTTTATTGCTGCTTAATCTCCATTTAAACTGGATTTTTATGAGTACATTTTGAACAAGACATGCTTGGGTTTATTAGTAACTGAATTAAAACAAATGACATTGGAAAGGTTGTTTTGTAAATTTTGACCAGACCCATTTGTGCTGATGATGATGAGGACAGAGCTGTATAAAACACATCTCATTACAACAAATTCAGTTCAGGCTCAAAACCACACAGCTAAATGGGCATGGAGCTAAATCAACCGAGCTGATCAGCAGCTTACATGGAATAAATTATGTATCACCTGTACAGCGTTTTTAGAGTTTGAGCTACCTCAGTTGTTTCAGAATAATTTTTGCACATACATGAGTGGTGTCGGTCCGCTAGTCTCACACCAAAACACCTCTGACCCTTCTGAGCTTGGACATTGGATCTCCGGTGGTGTTCTGTGGTGTCTGGCGCCAGGACACCTCTGTGGATCGGACTTGTTCTGACTCGATGGGATCTTGGGATTTTGTAACCTCTTGCACTCTTTGTTGTTTTACTCTAGCTGTTCCTGAGCAGTTTTCGAGGTGTGGCAGGGCACCAGCTGCAGAGGTGCGTCCAAAGGGAAGCCAGGGGGGGCTGAAATATCGATGGCCAACCATGTGGCCACCTCAAATCTAATAGTTCCAAGTTATTGACTGAAACGTCCAAGCGGGGCAGAGCGATCCCCAGTCAGCTATACATACATACGAACATTAGGTTGATGAACGCGTACACATAGACCCCAGTGTGTTGGTAGTTGGTTGCTTCCAGCAGTCTTTCCTCTGAGATTCATATGAATGTTTCCAAAGCAAGACAGCGGTAAATCCACAACTTCATTAACTATCATTTTAAATTATTCTCAGGACAGGATCGATGACTGTGTTAAAGAATGTGACCTCTCTATTCATTAAACTATTGAAGTATTTCAACAGGTAACAATGGAAATAACGTTTATTACACCACAAGTTGCTATAGTTAGATCAATTATTATCACATATGGGGGTGCAAGGTGGCCCAGTGGTTAGCATTGTTGCCTCACAGCTAGAAGGTTCTGCGTGGAGTTTGCATGTTCTCCCCGTGCAGCGTGGGTTCTCTCCGGGTTCTCCGGCTTCCTCCGACAAGGTCCAAAAACATGTTGAGGTTAATTGGCGATTCTAAATTGTCCGAAGGTGTGAATGTGAGTGTGCTTGGTTGTCTGTCTCTAAGTGTAGCCTTGTGATAGACTGGTGACCTGTCCAGGGTGTCCCCTGCCTTCACCCTAAGTCAGCTGAGATAGGCTCCAGCCCCCCATGACCCTAGTGAGGATTGAGCGGTGTATAGATAATGGATGGATGGATTATCACTTATGGGCGGAATTTTCATACACTCTGGATGCCTCACCTGTTCATCTCTTCTCTAGAGCAGGTATGAATGGAGGTCCCTTAAATAAACAAGTTATTAATTGTACCTGTATTCATCATCAAATAATCTGCAACATTAACTGTAAAACAAGGAACCAAAGTTTGCCAGTGATCTCTTAACCCTCACATTGAGGTAGTTTTCTGACTACTACAGCATAATAGAATTCTTGAAACTCGGTTATGGTTTTAGCATTGGTGAGCCACCCCAAGATCTTTAGTGGCCTCATTTGGTCGCCACTATTTAATACTTCTGGAGGCACCACTGCACTGCTGTCAGAGAACTGCCGTTGCCATGGGGGCATGTGCTTGGTCTGGAGGGTGTCGAAACATCACCCAAATGCATGCCAAAACCCAGGGTTTCCGAATAGAACAATGCATTGTAACGAGATGATCAGTGTTATTCACTTCACCTGTCAGTGCTTTAATGTTGTGGCTGATTGGTGTATTTTCTTTCTCTTTAAAAAAATATATTTTAAATAGTATTATTATCAGCAAGTTGCACTAATTTGGAATGACAAGGCTTTGATTGTTCATGGTATAGTATAATGACAGCATGCTGACATAATGACAAGTCTAAAAAGCTTCAAAGTCTGTATTAAATTCCAGCTTGTTTAGCTGCACTAACCTCATTTGCCCCCTTCTTCTTTTTTAGGATCTCGTCCCTAAGCAACTGTTGTATGCGCAATTCATTTCAACGGTGTCAACAGATATTATTAGCATGCAGTTTGTTAGCTAGGATGGCCTCTTGTAGCTGTTTTTCATTGAAAATTACAGCTTAGTCCAGAAGGGAGAGCGGAAGAAGGCATGTGCGCTGAATAAGAGCGCTTATCTCAGAGGTCTCTGTCTGATAAATCAGATTTCTGGGGAATCCGACCTTGCTCTTCTTCTAAGAATGTGAATCTTCATGACTGAAGACATGCAAGCTTTTCAAGACTGTGAGACTTAAAGGGAGATTTATGGTCAATTATGTGATTGTAGTTTTATAATGTTTTAAAAGAAAGACTTGATCTGTGGTGGTTCTGAATAAAATTAGGTCTTTTAAAGTTGGCTCAATGCCACAATAAACGTGGCCTACATGAATCGGCTTCTTCTCACAGCGCTGGTGCCAGACCTCACAGCTGCTTTTATACGTTGTTTTTTTTTTTTTTCTCTCTCTCTCTGATATTTTGCTGATTTCATGAACTTGTGGTAATATGGCCACATTTCTTGAGGACAGTTTGAGGTGAGGTTGAACAATCCTCTCAAACCGCCACTCTACGTTTGACTTGGGTGTTCTGTTGGTGCCTCTGCTTCTCATACTGGTTCCTGTTCCACCGTGGAAATGAGGTAAGCTTGGGGTGTACAGTCTTCTTTTGTTCTCCTCTGTATTCCTGTTCACATGAGCATGGCCAGTAGTTGGTACATGGTGTGCTTCAGTCACTCCCCCTCCTCTTTCTTTCCTCCTCCTCTTCTTTTCTTCTTTCACTGAGGAAGCAGATGGCGTTTACTGTTGGTTATTTTCCCTTTCATAAAGGACCTACTAGATATTCTTAGCCCAGGGTCTGTATGGGGTAAATGTGACCTTGCTAAGGGAATAGATTTGGAGTAACCATCGGATAAATACACCCTAGAGCAGGTTGTTTACTACAGAGTGGACGTCCATGAGTGTGTCACCTCATAGGAAAAGGGTTGTGCGATCCAGTTCAGCTTTCCCATTGTTCCTCTCTCAAATTTTCCTCCCTTTCACTCCATCAATCTGCATTATTTCCCTCTACTAAACTGCTGCTTGTCCCTTCTTCTTCGTCCCCTGTGTATCCCTTCCTCACATCCTGGGGGACCCTCATTTCACCATCATTGCCCCTCCCCTGCTCGCCACTTGGCCCCTCCTGTATGCAAAGCAGGTGTCAGCCAGGACAAGGAGGACAGCAGCTACCTCACAAAGAAGGCGACAGGGTCTTGGGGGCGAAAACACACACACGGACACACACAACACACACTGCAGTCTCCTTCTCTGTCGCTTGCTGCCTCCATCTACATGCATATGCACTTCACACATATGTGCTCCCTTTCTTTCACTCACACTTCCACACACACACACACACACACATCTCCTGTGGGCAGGGTTGGGGCTGGGGACAGGCAGAGCTGGAGCTGTCTGTCTGTCTGTCATTAGTATTCCAGCAGGAGGCTCCTGGCCCGGCCAGACATCTGAGCGGAGCAGCCGCAGCAGATAAAGAAGAAGCCATTAATCCACGGAAGATTACCAGGACTGATACTTTATCCCACCGTAATACAGCAATGCAACCAGACTCATTCCATTTACAATGCCGTCAGTGGAAGAAAGAGGGAAAGAGGAGGTAGAGAGAGAGCCAGGCGAGCTCACCTTGTGGATGGAAAGATGGCAAGACACACACAGAAAGCCAGCTTCCCTTCTTAACTCTCGTGATTTGAATTTCTTCTTTGATGGAGCAGGGGTTGGGCAAATGTGCGAGTGTATGTGTGTGGTCTCGCATTTGATTTGGAGATGTTTTGAATTCAGAATGGGTCACCCCCACCAGTCGGTGTGCCACAGATGGCCACTGTTTCAGAAATCTAAGTTGGTCCAAAGAACAGCTGGCTGTCTATCCTGCACCATGCTGTGTCTGTTTAAATCTAATATCCTTAATAAGTGTGTTTGTATGAGTCTGTGTCTGATTAATTTTGTCCCCCTCAAAAAAAAACAAAAGCCCCAGTGACCAACTAAGCCACGATGCAAGAATCTTGACACCAAAAATGAAGGTAATGGTTCAGATTCACAATTGAAACCATAGTTATGTGATAAGACTATCAGCGCAGCATGCAGACTGTGATACAATAAAGGCAAGCTGAAGATACAGTGAAACAAAGAAGAGAAGAACAATAGCACAGCAGATGCAGGAGATTAGATGGGAGCTAGATTCATACATGCTAGCTGATAAAGCCCAGTCATGGTTGGGATTTCTGGATGATGAAACAAAACCAGGACGAGGAAGAGAAGCGACTGTTGACTCAACAAGCAGCGATGACAGATGAGCTGAGGAGAGGAGGAACCAGATAAAGCAGACAAAGGGATCCTGGGCCAGCGAGGAGGAAGAAATGAAACATTCAATAGAGACAGAAAGAAAGATGAAGGTGCAGGAGGGAAGGAGGGAGATAGCAGGAGCAGAGTGTCCACCACTGGTACAGTGCTGAGCTCATGTGTCCTGTAAAAATCCAATCCTTCAGACTTGGCAGATAGTGTTACCATGAGAACAGCAGTGGGGTTATTGTGAGGAGAGAGAGAGTGAGGAAGTGAAAGAGAGCAGGAGAGAGAAAGAGAGAGAGAGAGACGGGGAAAGGCCAGACTTGCTCCAGCAACCATCTGTTACTCCAGCTTACCCTGGCACTGAGACCAACCTGCCTCTGGAAAGGAATGTAAAAGTCCAACCATGAGAAAAGCTGCAACAACAAAAAAAAAGAGGCCCCAACACCAAATCAAAGTAATCATTCATGTAACCGTGGACAAACAATGTCTTGCCATTCTGTCTGGGTTTTTTTTTTTTTTTGTTTGTCTGTTTGTTCTTTGAGCAACAGAAGCAGGCAAATAAACTTTATTTTATCAGCACTTTTCAAATCAAAAGTGCTTTACAGCCAGAATAAAAAGGAGACAAGGACTAAGGAGACAAAGAAGACAGTTTTCCATAAAAGAATAAATGTAGTGTGTGTTTGGGTTTTAAGAGGCTTTTTTTTTTTTTTTGCTGTTTTACTCTGGAGGAGTCAAAGAAACATGACCAGTGGAGGATGGAGGACAGATTGTAAGCTTCAGATGAGGCCTGGGAGCATTGCAGACAAGATCTTTCAATTTATATGAGGCACCAAAGCAGCATTTTTAGTATTTTTTTTAGGAAATCCAATAGAAAAAAGGAATTTGTATCTTCTGGCTTCACAGTCAAATGAAGTTACAGCTTTTGCAACTGCATAACAAGGTGCTAACAAGCTCCATAAGTTTGTTGCAACCCTCATTTATACTCCTGCATTAAGGGGTTATGACCTGCAGTGGCTGCATGCTTAAGCTCCTCGGCTTGGAGATACCATGTGGTGGGTGTAAGAACTATAATTGGTTCTCTCAGGCTGCTTGTGTTTATTTGTAGAGATTGTTGAGAGTGAAGACAGCATGAATCTACCACAGACCTATGGTGTTAACCCCATCAGTTTTAATAAGTGTGATGAAATCTTGATTCCAATGGTAGCTGGGCTTTTATTTTTTGCCCCTCTGCACTGAGACTATATGTCCTACCTTGGGGGTAACTACCAGAAGAAGTATTCAAAAATTGTAAGTATGTCTGTGCAGATTTTCAGTCTCCCAGGTCATTTTAAGTGCTTCAACAGAAGGTAGTGGAACTTCTTTTTGGTTTTTAAGACATTTATCATTCACAAGGCTTCCTCAGTTCTAAGTAGATGGTGGGACGTTCCAGGTATTTCTTCTCACCCTCAAATCACATGGCTCACGGTCTGTTAACAACAAAAGAATGATTCAAGATGCAAGTGGTTACGAAGCTGCCTGGAGAGGGTTGACTCAAGGTGGTGAAACTGTGTCATAGGAGTGTCCTTTATTGATGAGTATCCCTTTTATCGTTTATAGACAAGGAACACTCCTTTGAGGAAGGGAATGTCTGTTCTGAACAGAGAAGACAGATAGTTTGAGAGAGAGAAGCAAAGGAAGCCATGAGCTGGAACAGTCATCCCTAAAGGACGCTGTCTCCAACACTGCTTATCAGGTACTTACCTTGCAGTCCTGAGTTCCCTCCCCAGACAGTTTCACCTCCTGTAAAACCTTGTGTCATTGTCCTCCAGGCAGTTTCACAACCAGTAAAACCTTGAGTCATCGCTCTCCAGGCAGTTTCACAACTGTTCACTTCTTGAATTCTGTGAGTCTTGGGTTGTTGACGGGCCATGAGCCATGTGATTCGGGGGTTGGAACAGATTCCCGGGATTTCCCACTATTCAGCTAGAAGAACATCTTCAAGAACAGAAGAAGAAGTTCAGTTGCCTTCTACAGAAGCACTCAGGAAAAAAATTGTGTGTATCTATCATGTGTGGATCCCAAGTGCTATCTTCCTTCCAGACTGATGTATCGTGTAAAAAATAAAGCAACCAAGGTGATTCCACAAGTTCTTCAAAGCAACTCATCACTTTCTATTTTTACATCCAGAGACACAAAAAAGGCCGACAAATTTACCATATTTGTCTTCACAACTGCTGCACAAGTACAGCATCCACTTCCCTGGAGACAGTGGTAGAAAGACAATCCCTCAGGTTCACAATGTGTTTCTGACATCCACCAAACAGAGTCTTGGAGAACATATGATATTCTCAGGTCAGTTCCAGTGCAGGTCTAAACAGGAAAAGCTCTTGTTGGATCTTCCCTGAAACAAAGGTTTTAATTTTCATAACGAACAAGATGAACTGGTGGTGAAGACCCATGTCGTAAAGCACTAAATGGATCAACAGCTGCTCCTTTGCATGTCCGTAAAGGAATAGAGGTCAGCGTTTCTTATTAAGTCATGCAGCCCTCAATGAATATCTGATGTGCTTTGAATCAAAAATTACCACTTGGACAAATGTCAGGAGCTGTAACCTTTAAATTTCGTCATCAGAATGACTCACGTTGACAGTCGAAGCTTTTCTTTTCACTGCAAAGACAATCAGCGGTAAAAGAAGCTCTTATTGATGTGCAGGGCTCCAGCCTGATCCCAGCATCTCTGAAGTATCAGTATTTATAGTTGTCTATGTCTCAGTGGTATATTTCTCAGTTTCGCCCACTTGTTTTCAATCATTAATCTTGACTATCTCGGGAACACATTTGTGCTCACGTGTCTCTTCATCATGTTGCTCTCCCTGGTACCGGTATAGAGGCAGATATGCATGTGAAAACTAGATTAAACTCAGTCACTCTGGGTATGATCCAATAAGGATAAAGACAATGACATGCAATGAATAGTTAATACCAGTATTTTAAGAATGTCTGATCAGAGGAATAACTTTACATCCATCCATCCATTATCTATACACCGCTCAATCCTCACTAGGGTCTCGGGGGAGCTGGAGTCTATCCCAGCTGACTCAGGGTGAATGCAGGGGACACCCTGGACAGGTCACCAGTCTATCACAGGGCTACACTTAGAGACAGACAACCAAGCACACTCACATTCACGCCTACAGACAATTTAGAATCACCAATTAACCTCAACATGTTTTTGGACTGTGTGGGAGGAAGCTGGAGAACCCGGAGAGAACCCACGCTGCACGGGGAGAACATGCAAACTCCACACAGAAAGATCCCGGGTGTCCTCACCGGGACGCGAACCGGCGACCTAAATCAGCTGGGATAGGCTCCAGCCCCCCGCGATCCAAGTGAGGATTAAGCGGTGTATAGATAAGGGATGGATGGACAATAATATTGATAAAGTTACCTGGAACACTTCTATATCATTTACAATAGTTTTTATATCTTCTTATACAATTTGTAATGTAACTACTTAATGGCCACTTTACCACATTGAAGTATATGTTTAGGACTGTCTGACCTGTCTGGCAATGACTGTGTCATAGCACAGAAACCTGGGTACTACATTATTATTACCATTTTAAATCAGACTGTATTTCTTATGCTAAGACAGAAATAAGATGTCATTCGAATTATGTTTGCAGAATTCAGACCCACATAATAGAACTGTAGAGGCACAATCCAATTATAGTACAAACAAAACAAAAATCAATACAAGGTAAAACATTCCCTTGGTATTTATTCAACAAACAGCCTATCACCTGATAATATAAAACTTTATTTGTACAGGATTTTTCTTAAGTGTTTAACAGAAATACTCTTCTCTGTTACTGGAATCTTTATATCACCCACATGCGTGTGCTATGCAACCAACCATGTTGCAATGAAAAAAATAAAAAACAAACCTCAAAATCCCTGATTAAAAACTTTTTTAAATATGTTGTTATGCTGCAGCTGAGACACAGTAAATGCAACTGTAAATCTAGCCAAAAAAAAAAACCCTGATTGATTTGTTTTACATCACAGATTTGTTGATTTAGATTAAAACTGATTACACCAGAAACCTTTGGTGCAATTTTAGCTGAACTGGTGGAATTTTGTCATGTGGCTGCACATGAACAGTGGGTGGGTGGGGAGTGCAATGAAAATAAAATCACAATGTCATTATTGTGCTGTCAGATTTTTAGAACTGTTTCTTTCTTCGCTCCTGTCAGCTGTCATTTCAGCGTCAGATCGATGTAACCCTCCCTGACCCGCTCACCTTCAGTTTTCATCAGACTCATCTACGTGATGCGTTAGGGAGCACAAAACCTAATTCAATATAGCACAAATGTATTGCAGGGGAAGACAACATAATAATAAAAGTCCCTCTATGACCCTTTGGGGTTCTCACACATTTGTATATTTCGATGCAAACAACCACCACCAAATCAATGACAACACAATTATCAGTAATGCCAATAAATAGCTCAAACTAACGCATACAAAACAAATTTAAAGACCGTGTCAAACAAGTGCATTACATTTTTTTTTAAAAATGCACAATCTTTCACCAGAATTTTACTTTGCTTTTGTTAAATTACTACGAATATCTACTCAGTCCTGTTATTTACTCGCTCTTGTCCCATTTACATTAATAGAACTCCTTAATTTAATCTTAAATTTTGAATCACCGTATGATCTTCGGCAAAGGACAAAGAACTGGTGGCAATCAATCTTTATTATTATAGCAATAGTTTACTTTTAATGATGCTGTCTCCTTCTCAGTGATCTAGTTTTTGTGGTCTCCAAGGAAGAAGTTCAATTCCCCATCCATCTGTGACCTCCACAATTAACTCAGCGACCAATCATATTAGAGAGAGATGGAAGTGGATGTGAGCCACTCAGAACTCTGGAGACTGAGGGTCCTCAATACTTCATCATCACTGTCATTATCAGACATAGACCACAGGACTTAGTGTTACTGGGTAGAAATGACGGTGAAAGTGTTAGAGGGAAAAAAGGGTTACGAAATATCTGCTTGTGCTATAAAAAAAAAATCCATGAAAGCTCGTGTTTGTGGAGAATTTCATTTTTTTCCAATAACTCACTTGACTTTGAATATATTGTATCACTTCTGTCATCAATAACTATATACTAGATGGTCTGCATGGCGGTACTGTATTATTTATCCAGCCCAAAGCCTCAAACTTAAAAGTGAAACATCTTCCTATCTTTTCCTATATGTTTTAATGGATGGTGACTGTCACTCAACTGGTCTGTTTGCTTCCAAAATAGGATGTATTGCCATTTTGTGCAGACATTCATTATCAGTGTGACATCATGGGTTGGTGTATAACAGCACAGCACTTTTAAGGACATTTTTTTCATGCCTTGTCTTTCCCTACTGTTTGTACTACACAATGCAAACCCTGTGCAAAACTTAAAATTTTCATTATGGTAGGTTGAGGTTGTTGTTTTTTTCCCTATGAGCACGGGGATTTGGAAAACAGTAACACACAGGTAGCCCAAGA
This sequence comes from Stegastes partitus, assembly GCF_000690725.1. Lineage (NCBI taxonomy): Eukaryota > Metazoa > Chordata > Actinopteri > Pomacentridae > Stegastes > Stegastes partitus. The sequence continues at coordinate 209,626 of NW_007578140.1, read as the reverse complement.
GGAGGAGAAAGCTGTGTGAAATGCACGGCTAATGGCTGCGATCTGAATCTAGTGAGTCAAGACCTAAAGTCATGTAGAATATCGTCTTGGAAATTGTTGACATTTTAAACATATGTGCAAGCAAAAACTTCACTTTGAATTAGTGCCTATGAAACAGAAAATAGACATGTTATAGTCATTTTTCTGATTTGAAAAAATGAAACAAAACAAATCAGTCACTTGGTAAAAGGTAAATACATCTCTGTCATTACCAAACCTTCAAATCCATAAAATTAGCATCCAAGGTTCCAGACTAGGTTTCCAGTGCTTAGAACCTCTCTTGGTGGTGGCAGGTGGAACCTCTCTGACTTCTAGGATCTGGCGTTCTCTTTGTCACTGAAGTGTGTGGTCATCATGCCAAGGTATGAAGGGCCTTCCAAGGCCTCCAGAAAAAAGGTTGTGGATGCCGATGAGCCTGGCGAAGAATTTAAGAAAATTGTCAAGTTATTTAAAATAAATCATTCAGATCCTTTATAAGTGGCAATAATCTGTCAATTCCTCAAAGTCTGATGCAAAATGTAAGAAAAAACAAAATTCAAAAATCAAATTTTATCAGCAGATAACTCTTGCAACCTTTGCTAAGAAGGTGCAGATGTCTATAATCAAAAAGACAATCAACAAATTTAACCTGCATGGCACGCTTGCCAGGAAAAAAGCAATTGCCGTCCAAAAAGAACATTAGAGCAGAACTAGTTTGCCAATGAACATACATGCAGAAAGCAGACCTTTTGGAATAATGTGCTCTGGACAGATGAATCAAAGATAGAGCTGTTTGGCCTCAGTAACAGAAGATATGTTTGGCTCAGACCAAAGACAGCTTTTCAAGAGGAGAACCTCATACCAACTGTGATGCATGGTGGTGGAAATGTTATGGTTTGAGTTTGCGTTGCTGCCTCAGGGACTGGGCAGCTTGCAGTCATTGATCCAGTTCTGCATCATGTCAAAGAGTTCTTGAAGATAATGTGAGGCCATCTGGCTGGAAGTTGAAGTAGTGGAAGCGGACCTTTCAATGGGATAATTATCCTAAGCGCATGTGCAAATCCACCAAGGAATGGCTCAAAAAGAAGAAATGGGGGGTTGTGGAATGACCTGGGGGGGATTTGAGAAAGAAACAACTAATAAGACTTCATTAGAAATCCAAAATCCCTGTGTGGGGATTTGAAATGGGCAGTACATGCAAGAAAACCCTCAACGTCTGGAAAGGGAAGAAATTTTGCATGCAGGAGTGGTCAAAGAAGCCTATAAAGGCATTCTGACTTAATTATGTTGATAGCTTATGATTAAGTATTTTGAACCTTGTTGTAGGATGTTGTGAGATCTTCAAATCCACCTTCGTGTTTAAACAAGACTCTGTCTACCAATGGGAGAACACTTATTTAGCACCTGTCATGTTTTTGAATCATTTCCAGCGGAAACCAAATGCACTTCTGTATCCAAATGTTTTATCTCATAGCAGTCTCATTTAACATCATCTGCCAGTGGCTGCTTATTTAGTCGGCTGTGTAGTAGATTGTGGCATTTCTCCACCTCCCACAGAAGGTCATCGATTTCTTCTTGGGAAACACTTTTGTGTGTGTGTGTGTGTGTGTGTGTGTGTTTGTGGGAGTGCACAATTTCATTAGGAAATTACCAGAGTTCCTCAGGGGATAGTGCTGTGTTTCTTAAAGGTGGGTCTCCAAATAACAATACTATTCTGAGGGAGTTGTCAATGTGCGAAGTCCCACAGTGTGAAGAGTCTTTGCTGAGAAGGATGAGGTTTCTGTGGGTTTTAGCGGGATGTGGCTTGGCGGCTTGGGGGTTAAACGAAATGTTCTTGTCAGTAACTTTCTCTCTGCGTACAACAGGTTCAAAACAGATCATCACAATTAAGATTTTGCTGTTAAATACTTAATTGTGATTTTAATCAGTGCTACCAACAAGAATCAATCTTCTTTGCTGAAGATGGTGTGACATAAAACTCATTTAGTGTTCTTCCATTTCTTGCAATTTTGCACAAAACAGCCTAATTTATAAAACTGTGTTTAGAATTCATACCAAAAAATGGAAAAGTGCTCTTCAAGTGTAATTACATCTATGGAACTGTACATTAAAAATCAAAATACATTTGAGAATATACTCAATTTGGACAGCCTCATATTCCACTCATTACACTCGTCAATGGTTGATGCAATCACAATCATAAATCGTGACATTTAATGTTCTTGCAGAGAACAGAGACAGAGTTAAGAACAAAACCACATTTCAGATGACATCTATTAATTTTAATACTGCAGCAAACATGACAATTCCCAAAATTAAACAGGGGTCACACATGGAAATGTGCTTTGAAGACATCAAAGCTATGAGACAACAAAAGCAGACTTATGTGTCGCACAAAAAAGTGTCAGAAAAACAGAATATGTTTCATATTTTAGATTCCTCAAAGTAACCACTGTTTGCCTTGAAGACATGTTTGCACGCTTTTGGCAGTATCTTAACCAACTTCATGAGGTCACCACCTAAAAATATATTCTTCGGTTTCTAATGGGAAGCAAAAAACTGTATCAAACTACTAATTCATACTTTGGCAAGAACCGCTCAGCTAAGTGAAGTGAAACAACAGCACATGACGACATGAAGGTTAGTCAATTCTGGAAATTTTTAAAAGCTTTGAAAGTTTCTTGAAGTGAAACATCAAAAACCATCAAACGCTGTGAAGAAACCAGCTCTAATGAGGACCGCCTCAGGAATGGAAGACCAAGAGGTAGGGCTGCTGCAGAGGATAACTTCATCAGAGTTACCGCCTCAGAAACTACCAATTAACAGCAGCTCAGATTAGAGCCAACATCAGTGCTTTCCAGAGTTCAAGAAGCAGATAAATCATCAACTGTTTGGAAGAGACTCCAAGGAAACCATTCTGAAGGAGACCAAGAAGAAGGAGAACAGAGCTAATGGACGTTAAACCGGTGGAAATATGGATTTTTGTCTGATGGTGTCAGTGGGACTGTGCTGGCTATTCCATGCTCACTTAATCAACAAGATCACCACAACATTCTGCAGCGACAGCCGTCCTGTCTGGTTTGAGTTTAGTGGGACCACCATTTGTTTTGACCACAGCGCACTGAGCGAAAACACCGCCTCCAGTAAGATGTTGTCTGACCAGGAAGGAAAGTGATGAGGGCCTGCATCAGATGACCCGGCCTCCACAATCACCGGACCTAGACCCCGGTTGAGATTCCTCGGAACAAGTTGGACTGCAGACTGACGGAAAAGCAGCCAACAAGTGCTCAGCATATGTGGGAACTTCTTCCTCTAGACTGCTGGAAAAGCTCCAGGGGATGACCTCATGAAGCTGGTTGAGAGAGTGTGCGAAGCGGCTGTCAAAGCAAGATGTGGCTACTTTGAAGCACTTTTTTTATTTGCTACATAATTATGTATGAGTTATGTCATAGATTCAAGTATGTTGTGCTGTTCTGCTATGTATGTATGGACATATGGATAAGCACATATAAAATACACACTCAGCATCTACAAAACACAACATTGGACTTGGGCGTGCTCGTGTTATTCTTATGCTGCAGAGGTGTAAGTGAGTTGTAGAAGGCTGAATCTCCTAACTGTTTGCACATATGGGTCAGAGTTTCCATACAGGTGAGCACATTCTCCTGTCATTTTTATTTTTATTTTAAAAATCCCAGCCCTTTCCGTGGAAAGTGGAGCTTGCATGTTCTGAGCTCTGTTTTGTGTCTGCGCCGTGAAAGGAGACTTTAAAAACTCCATCATCATTTCAACTGTGATCCTTAAATATGGGCTCAAGAAAAATGTCTGAGAGGGCAACGTTCTCACAGATACACACCCCCACGCACACACACATTAATAACACTACCTGCGGTCAGCACATCTTTTGAATCTCCACCTGATCTTCTCTTCTCACCCTATAATCTCATCTTTGTCCCACAATGCACTTCCTGCCTCTTCACCTCATCCTGTTTCCTCTAAGCCGAGAACATCTCAGCCTTGCTTTGAAATCAGGAAATGAAAGAAAGTCTCAGTATTTGGCAGAGTGAAGAACCATTCTTCCATAAACACAGTATGATAAAGGTTACAGAGTCACAGTAAGAGATAGAGCATCACTGTTTTCAAGAAAGGGCTTATTCCCATTGGTGGATGGCTTTTTCCCACTGAGTAAAGCTCCCGGTGAATGATATGGCCTGTCTGTGTTGACAGGCTGGAGATAAGGAAGTGCCCTCAGGTATTAGTTGTCATTCCTTTTCACCAGGAAAAGGAGCTGAGAGTAGCTACCTTATTTTTTCCCCCCCTTTCTCCTCAGTAGAGCACCTTTTCCTCCTCTTTTGGATGAATAGAGAAATTCACAACAACAAAGCCTTCCACTCTCATTAAGTCAGCCGCAAAGCCAAGCACCACCAAGGAGCACAATATCTGAGGCAGATGAGTAATCCCCCCGCTCAATCTAGAAGCTGGCACAGAATTTCAAATGTCCATAATAACTGCCGGAGAAGGAAGTGAGGGACACACAAACACGCACGCTCCCACAACCCGTACGCACACACACACACACTCGCACACACACACACACATATACACCCACGCAAACGCATACTGTGATGAAAATAAATGTGTTATTGACCATTAGCCCACTGCAGCAGAGCAGAACTAAAATGTCCTTCATCTCAGAATGTCACACTGTGAGTGTGAGTATGCGAATATTTGTGTGCACCAAGTCCTCAAACCAATATCTTCAAAGACACAGACATTCACTGCCGTCAGATTTTTTGGACCATTTAGTGACCTCAGCTTTTAAGATGACATTTGAATAAATGATCAGGTCGTTTGAATTGAGAAAGAGTCCCATCAGATGGCTACTTCGATAAAACGTTTAAAAATCACGTAGATGCACCGCATGTAATAATTAAATGCAGCCTACAGAGATAAACAGCCCGTTTGTGGCTCCTACGCAAAATGCAGCGATACATTTCGATGCTCTGTTTCCTTCTTTTGCATATTCAGCAGGAGGACAAGAAGGTAGCTGTTGCTGGTGAGAAGGCAAGGCTATTGGTAAAGCCATTTAGCTTCTGCCCACTTTGGAAATATGGAGCTGAAATGCAGCGATGAGTCAGCTCTTTTTGCTGGGGGAATGAATCATTCATCATGGCCGCCAGCATGGTCCAGGACCCGGGATGGAGGGATGGAGGGGCGGAGGGGGAGGAGGAGTGAGGGAGGTTGAGGGGAGGTCGATCAGGACCTGATGGCAAGTTCCTCTGCTGACTCCACATGCAGCTTATGAGGCTACAGTCGCAGCAGCTGCCGCGTCCTGATGCAGCTGCTCCTGATGGTGTGAGGATAAAGAGACATGGAGGGAAGGAGGCCGAGCAGCACAAATTTTCATCTCAGTCCAATCCAGTTTTATTTATATACCGCCAATTCACAACATGAGCTATCTCAGGGCACTTCACATCGTGAGGTCAAGACCTTACAATATTCCCTTTGAGCAAGCACTTGGACAAATTTGATCACTATTAACTGAAAGCTTCACTTACAGGTTAAATGAAAGAGTGAAGATTTGTTGAACTGTAAAAGCCTTACTTCTTTCAGTTGTTTTTGGCCGTGGTCCTTCAGTTTAAATCTCAATGTTGACACATACAGGGATATTTGTGATATTGTATGGAAGCGTATTTCCACCCTTGAAGAAATAGTTTTCCAAGTCTGGCACTGACAAACTAACCCTATCACTAGACAAGAACATTAATGTAAAAACCCTAAAATATCTAGATGCTTTTCTAATATCTGTACATGCCAGCAGACTGTATGGTTGAATGAGATGTTCAGCAAATGCGCAATAACAAATCTTTAAACCCAACCGACTAGACCGAATTGCCATGGTCTCTGACCAAATCCATAAAGCTATTAACCTTTTGTGCAGTGTTAGGGTAGTTTTTGCATTGAGCTGAATGTGACAGCTGAGACTCGCAGAAGACCGAACGTATCTTTGAGTTGAAGACATTCAGTGTTGAGTGTTGGGCCACATTATCACTTACTGTTATAGATGCAAAAAGAAATGTGAATTAGAAAAGTGACATGATTTAGGAGGAAAAGGTCTACATGCTGCAGTCGGTGACAACAAATCTTTGAACTGAACAAAAGGATTTGGATCAGCAAAATTAGTTATTTCCATCTCTAATGGTCAGGATCAGGGAGCAAATGCCTTCGGGGGAAATTTATGTCTGCAGAGAGAAATAGTGACCATTAATTCCAGACCTCCTGCATGTAAGTTGAATGCATTAGAGGCTCATCCACCATCTAGACCACCACATGCCTACTTTTAACCTCACTATTTTAAAGGTCCCATATTGTGAAAATCCATTTTTATTGTGTATTGTATGTCTTAAAAACTTGGAGGTGTCAAATAAAAGCTGTCAGAGTATGAAGATGCTGACTGCTGCACATCTCTACTAGACGGCCTCCCAGCTTTACAAGCCTTTAAGAGTTTTATTCAGGTGATAAGTACAAACTGAAGAACCAACAGTGCCCTACCTGTCACTTGCCATTGCTTGTAAGGTGAGTCATTTGGAATGAGCAGTTGGTTTTCAGTCCACCAGGTATGTTTTAGATGCTGCTGCTCTCTACCTGCAAAATGTTTCAGCAACAAGCAATACATGCCAAGGGTTCCACTGTTTACTGCAATTGTGAACAAAATAGTCCTCATGCACTTCCAGCATCCGAGGAACTGGAGATCAAGTGGACCACTTTTATTGTTGATGGCAATGTCACAACATCAAAGGGCAAATCGTGAGTATCTGTGTGTTGCATGGCTAATGTGGCTAACAATGCCATTAGCTTTGATTTTATGTCCACAGATCAGAGCTCTGTGGAAATTGCAACACCGAAGAAGAATCACAAATAAAGCGATTTGAAACCAATAAACAAGGACTTACTTGTTTGTAGGGTTGCTGTGTTTTCATGTCATCCTGTTGTGTTTCAGTGAACTCTTAACGTATCTGTTTGCCTCTCTCCTGCCCCTTGTGCTCACAAATACTGCATTTTAAATCAGCTGATTTCCCAATGAAACTGTTCTTGTTTACATATTTTTCTGCTCCTGTTGTCAGACAACAGAACAAGCAACAATTAAGCTGATCCCTTTAGGACTACATGTTAGACACCAGCCACTTCCAAACTGCTGCCCTGCACAGCTAAAATCTAAATTGTATTTCTGTAAACTCATCATACACACAAGTTAAAGACAACAGCTGTACAGTGAAGCCAGTGATATTTGCATGTAAAATGCCCACTCATAGACAACATTAGAAGGGATCGAAAATCCTGGTTTCACACGTTCACATATGTCTGTGTCAGCTACCCTGTGGTCAACTGATGAGCTCTGTGCTGTCAGATACACATGCAGAGAGAGTCTTCTTCCTGACAGTTGCATGGTCAGCAGCAGCTCAACAACATGTAAAACTACAGACACAGAAACAGCCTATTTGGAACAGGGCTTAAACCATCTTTGTACTATTTTGAAATGAGAAGTTCAAAGACACATTCTGCTGACCTGTCAGGCTTTAATTACTTTGCTTTGAAGGGGCACCTTTTAAGAGCGTAGTACTTCCTTATTTGGCACAAGACGTTGGCACAGGATCTAAATCATTACATGTAGCAACATTCAACATGAACATGGTTCCTGGGGATGTCAGACTTGACTAGCCTGCTCAGGGTTGTCACTTTAACCTCCTACAACACCTTTAGGGTGGATGGGAGCAATGGCTGCAATCCAGACTTTATCAGTCTGCATTAATGCCTAACCTCACTCATGAAATTGCAGCTAAATGGGAGCAAATCCCTGAACCCTTGTTCCAAAGGCTTGTGGAAAGTCTTCACAATAGACTGGAGACTATTCCAGCGGCATGTTAATGGTCCAGGTTGTGAAATGAGATCTTAAGCATTCACATATAGGTGTTGTATTAATCTGTCCACGCACCTTTGGACAGGTACTGTTGTGTATTATTTGTACAGCACCATGTATGCTCAATCTGCAAGTATTTGTAACATCTGCTTGACGTCAATAACACACATCAGGTTTGCAATTTTGCTGTATGTTCAAGAATCACATCATCCTGTGAAGAACCTGCCTGTTCGAATCTACCTTGTTTCAGCTTTTTCTTTTCTCCTGAGAGAGCAAGAGAGAGAGAGAGAGAGAGAGAGAGAGAGAGAGAGAGAGAGAGCTTAGTTACATCCTGGTAGGACAACCTCACCCAGAGGGCTGGGGAGAAGACGAGAAGAGAGGGGAGGGGAGCAGACAGAAAGAAGAAGAGGAAGGCAGAAGAAAAGAGACACTGGAACACAGCATATTAGGAAATATGAGGAGAGCAAAGAGAGCAGAGTCGAGCTAAGGAGAGGCATCAAGTGACCTCCTCCCTCTCCATTGTTAAAGAACATAAGAGTGAGGCTGGCTAGAGGCCACCAAAGGGGTAGAATACATTACAGACCAGCCAGAAGGAGAATGGAAGAAAAAGCATGAGACAGAGAGCTCGTGCTTTTCATGTGGTAAAAGCAAATATCAGCACCGACTGAGCTAATAATGCTATTTGCACTGGCAATGAAGATGAGGTCTGTAATTGTGGCACGGGTCAAGTTGATTGTAAACTAGCGCGTGTGGCGCTGGGTGTTGAAAAATGTTACTCTTATGGTTTCTTCAAAGGGAAGGGTTTGCCAAGGGAGGAAATGGACAGTGACGAAGAGTCAGGATTAGATTTGGACGGATTATGAGAACGGGAAGAGGAAGCGCCTCACGACAAGAAGGAAATGTCTGGAGAGGACGGGGAAACAGGTGGCGGCACCATGTGATCGAGACAGATCAACATGTGGAGATCAAACTCTAAGGAATGGCTTCTTGAAGTACCAGGAGATAGATTGCTAATCAAAGAGTCCAGGCATTTCCATGTAATCTTCATTTGCTGAGAGCTATTGAAGACTGAAACTTTAAAATTATTTCCCATCCTAAACATGCAGTTGGTTTAGATTGGGCAAATTTCAACCTCATGATTTAAGTCTAATGCAGATGTTCAGTGTCTTAGTGGGCCTTCTAGCAAGGCAGAAAGTAAGGATGTGAAGGTCAGGTTGGTGGATGGGTGTGTAACATAGGCAGCTCTTGGGCAAGAAACCACAGTTTGAATCCTGTAATTAATGCTTGTTTTATTAACCGTGTTTTGCCTCTAATCTTAATCAAGTGCTTTAGCTGTGCACCCCTACGGAGAGCCTATATGTTCCCTGTGTACAGCATCTGGCATGTGACAAACAGCTTAAATGATAAAACTGATGCAAATGAATTAATGATGCAGCTCTTTTGATCTCTTGTATCACTTTTTCTTTCATCCTCAACTTTTATGTTTGTGAATGCAAGCTGTGGTTTTGACAACTGGTGCAATTCTAACTATTCCTTAACCTGAATTAATGTGCCATGACGGCAATCTTTGACCATCCTACCATGGTAGATATTGCAGAAATCAATGTCAAGAATTTAGTAGAACTGTTCAATATTTGCGACACCAAAACCAAAGTGTCTCGCAAAAATCAGAGAAAACGAAAACATCTTCATACAGCATATGGGAAAGCCCAGCGTTATCCCTCATCAGTCCTGCTCCATTTTTTTTGTAAATCAGTGATTGAAAACATCCTCAAATCCTCCACCACAATCTGGTTCTAATCTGCCTCCTCCTACACCAAGGACAAGCTCCAACATGATGTGTGCACTGATGAGTGGGTGAATGGCTGTCAGCTGCCCTCCACGAAGGAGCTGCATGATGCCAGGGTGACAAAAAAAGGGCAGGAGGCATTGCCACTGAGCCTGCACACCCAGGCAACCATCTGCTCTGAAACCCTTCCTGTGAGAGACAGTGCCTCCTCTTCACAGCCCCCTATGGAACTGTCTGTAAACCTACCAGGGTTACCGTTAACATGCTACTTACTGTAAACTGAAGCTTGTTTGCACAGTGTCACAGTGACTGTGAAAAGCCTCTGCAGTGTGTTCATAGTCTGTGATGCTGACAACTTATTCAGTTGTGTTTGTACTCCAGATTTACCTCAAATCTACGCTTTGCAGCTGCATTGCGGCTTTACTAACTGAACTGAAAGGTGAATTCTTTTTGTTTTATGTACTTTCTTCAGGGACATAGTCAGGATTTTAGAATTACTGCAGATCTGAGTCAAAGTTCCCCAACACCATGATCGAGCCCTGTCCACTAAAAGAAACACTCCAACATGTTTAGTTGTTGTTTTATTTATTGACTTTACTGAGGAAATCCGTTTGAAAATCATCTACTGCTTATGAACTCAACTAACTTATCATGCTGCCACAGATAGACTATTTATTTTATTCTGTTAGCCTAAAGTTGTCACATTTGAATATACTCAGTCTAAATGTACAGAGTCTAAAATTACTGGAATGTGTAAATTATTAATCCCACCTCCCATATTCCCAGGATAAAGAACTGGATGTGATTTCAGTGTGATCAGTGGCAGACTAACTGCAGCCCAGATGTCTTTTCTATGCTTGGCATCACTTTGTTGGACTCCTGGTGACCAGATTTGCACTGTCGAAATCAATAAATAAACAAATACAAGTACAGATAATAAGACAAACAAACAGAAACAGCCCTCCAAGCGCCAACATATTTGTAGGACTGCCCACTGTACATCGACAAAATCTCAAATTGCTATCATTCTCTGGCAATCTTTTTGAAGCAGCGTTCAATTTCCCCAAACATAATTTGTCACATCTGTGACATACATACTATTTTGTCCATCACAGCATGGAGCTCCCAGTGTTTTTTCCATCACACCAGAGGGAGCCCCTGTCACTGCCGGTGCTATGTTTTGTCCCTCTGCAGTTTCTAATGCCTCATCCCTTATGATAAATTGATGCTGGGTGATGATGACGGATATCACTGTGCCAAGGTAACTGCCATTACGGAGCGGTGATTGAGGACCGGTCAAGCGAAGCTGTTGTTTATACTGTCTCCCTGGTGTAAAGTGCTGGTGTGGAGCCTGTGTGATGACAAGGGTCATTACCTGGGGGAAGGTCAGTGGTGTTAAGCTTATACACTTAAATGTGATGAAGACTGATACCCAGCAAAAAAGAGGTGAATCGTCCCAGCTCCCATGTGAAATAGTTTTAGTATCAGCAATAACACAGAAGACACAAAGGTAACTTTAACCTCCTTTATTTAGCATTCAGAAGCAATACATAAACATAATGACATAAGGATTTAAGGCAGCTTTAAGACTTTACTTTGTATGTGTCATCAGTGAATGGATTACATTTAAATATATAAACTATGCAAATGTAAGTTACATTGACGTGCTTATAGGCAGGTTTTTTTCACTGCAGCAATCTTGGAAATGTCTAAGTCAGGGGTGTTGAATCCTGGTCCTCGAGGGCCGCCATCCTGCAAGTTTTAGATGTGTCCCTCTTCCAACACACCTGATTCAAATGATCAGGATCGCTATCAGGCTTCTGCAGAGCTTGATGATGAGCTGATCATTGGAATCAGGTGTGTTGGAAGAGGGAAACATCTAGAACATGCTGGACTGCGGCCCTCGAGGACCAGAGTTCGACACCCCTGGTCTAAGTTATTTCAGGTTAAAATAAATGAACATGATGAAGAACAAAACTGAGATTTGAACCATCACGACATGAAAACCTCTTTAGAATCAACTGACAAATCTGTTTTTGTTTTTTTTTTTTCAAATGATTAAAAAGTTTGGTGACTTTCCCCCAAAATAAGGTTGAAAAAGCAAATTTCCCTGCAGGTTTTACTTCTGCTGTGCAAACAAAAGATGTCACAACACCACACTCGTGTGATTTGTGCCTCGATGTTTCTTGGTTCGGGTGTTACAAGACAAATGACTGACTCTTGGGGGGAAGAGCTACAACCATGATCTTTCACATCACAGAATTTCCTCACAGATTCCTATTCAGGATTCTTTAGGTGAAAAGTCTCTTCCTTTTAATGTCTCTGGATGTGTACAGTCCAGACAAAAGGTTGGACATATCCAGTCTTTTAAGGGTTCTTCTAAACTTTCTACATTGTAGAACAATACTGAAGACATCAAAACTGTCAAATAACACACATTGAATTATGTAGTAAGAAAAAAACAAAGCAAAATATACTTCATGTTTTAGGTTTCCCAAAGGAGCCATTGTCTGCCTTGTTTGCATGCTACTGGCAATACCTTACCCATTACTCGAAGATATGAAGGTCAGTCAACCCTTAAAATTTCAAGACTGCACTCGAAAGTTCCCTCAAGTCTCTCTTGAGGACCTTTTCCAGGAAAAGAAGAACCTCTGCAGCAGAGGATAAGTTCATTAGAGTTTGCAGCCTCAGAAATTGCCAATTAAGGGCACCTTAGATTAAATCACACATCAATGCTTCCCAGAGTTCAAGGAGCAGACACATCTCAAGATCAAGTGTTCGGGAGGAGACTGTGTGATTCAGGCCTTCATGGTCGAACTGCTGCAAAGAAACAGCTCCTGAGGGAGGTTCCTGTGTTTGAGAGTTGCTAATACTCAGGAGGATTTAAGACTTGATGCGGCAAATCAGATACTGTTTGATTTGATGCAGGATGGAGATGTATACACATCATTCTCAAAGGAGGCTGCTGTTGGAGGTCTCTTTAATAGTTATACAAACAACAGCTGACTGATGACTTTGTAGCTTACAGGATACCAGAAATGAAATGTACTTTTCTGCCCAAATACTACTTTCTGCACATTTTTGCCTGTACCATGTGTCTGTTAGTGTCACCTTTGACAATGGTGACCATACAAACCCCAATGAATTTCTCTAGAACACCAAACAAGCACATGATTCATACTATCTATAGACATTAAACTAGCATAATCTTTTTTGTCGTTTCCTTCAGAGAGCAATAATAAGAAGACAAGAGCTGCTTGGACCAACAAACACAAGAAATAGACATTAGACCGGCAAAAATCTGTACTTTTGTGTGATGAATCGAAATGACAGGTTTTGGGTTTCAACCACTGATGCAGAAAAGTGAACGGATGGTATCTGCATGCATGGTCCCCGCCATGAAGTACGGAGGAGGAGCTGTGATGGAGTGGCGGCGCTTTGCTGATGACACTGTTGGAGATTTATTCTGAATTCAAGGCAACACTTAACCAGCAAGGCTACCACAACATTCTGCAGCGACACGCCACCCCATCTGGTTTGTGCTAACTGGGACCATCATTTGTTTCGCAACAGCCAAAACACACCTCCAGGCTCTGCGAAGGCCGGTTGACCATGAAGGAGAGTGATGGAGTGTTGCATGGGATGACCCGGCCTCGACACTCGCCCGACCTAAACCCAGTTGAGATGGTTTGGAATGAGTTTGACCGCAGTGTGAAGGAGAAGCAGCCAACAAGTGCTCAGCATATGTGGGAGCTCCTTCAAGACTGCTGGAAAAGCTCCAGGTGAAGACCTCATGAAGCTGGTTGGAGAGAGTGACGACTGTGCAAAGAAAAGCAAAATGCACCGGTTTTTGAAGGAACTAAAATGTAAACTCTATTTTGCTTTGTTTACATTTTTTTGTTTACTGCATGGACACTGTGATAACAGTAAATAACATATTTAAAATTATTTTACAGCTTTGATGTCCTTTTATTGTTCTACAATGCAGCAAATAGCAAAAATAAAGAAGCTGGTTGTGTGTATATATACTGACAGACAGAAAACCTAGGAAGTACGAAAAAGAACAAAATCTTTATATTTCAGCAGTTTGGGCTCATAAAAGTACCGTAGTTTTTTATAATTTGGCTTTTTAATGTTTAACTGATAATATTCACATGCGCAAAAATCTATCTCTAATAAATGGTAGAGAGATATAACAAATAAATCCATGTAAAAGTAAAAATACTTTGTAGTTTTCTGTTAACTGTCACTGATTGAATCTAATTTTAGAAATATTTTTATAGATTTAAAATTGAGTATTACAGTTTGACCTGTTTAATGAAAAGGGGGGGGGAATGAATTTGTGGTATATTTGTAATTGAGCAGTGTTTTACTGTCAAAGAAATTAATTTTAAGGTTCATCACAGGTTTTAAATCTTAATCTGTTCACCACTTAATCCTCACTAGGGTCATGGGGGGCTGGAGTCTATCCCAGCTGACTTAGGGTGAAGGCAGGGGACACCCTGGACAGGTCACCAGTCTATCACAGGGCTACACTTAGAGACAGACAACCAAGCACACTCACATTCACACCTATGGACAATTTAGAATCACCAATTAACCTCAACATGTTTTTGGACTGTGGGAGGAAGCCGGAGAACCTGGAGAGAACCCACGCTGCACGAGGAGAACATGCAAACTCCACGCAGAAAGATCCTGAGTGTCCTCACCAGGACGTAAACCGGCGACCTTCTTGCTGTGAGGCAACAGTGCTACCCACTGAGCCACCTTGCAGCCCTTATTTCAAAAGTATGTAAAAAAATAAAAATACATTAATAAATTCAAATTCAAATAAAAGAAAAACCTGTAAAATAAAAAAAAGGGAAAGAGGTCTAAAATTCCAAATTCACATGAAAAATTCCAGGTTTATTATTGTGTCAACATTATCTGCTTCTCAATGAAAAGCTACTTCATTCTTCACCACTTGCACAGTTTTAATGTGAAACAGCAGCAGCAGGATGTTACATTGGCTTCAGCAGAAAACGGTTTTAACACGGTGTAAAGACAGTGAACAGTAAACAGTAGTGAGGCTGTTCATTAAACACTTAACATTAAAGTGAAATGCATACATGTATTCTTTCCCATGAATACGTCATTAGAGTAAAGGCAACTTAAATCCAAACCATGAGTGGTGAACGCTGACACTAAAAGCTAATGAATAGAGGTAATTACTGAATCTAAGGGAATTGAATGCCTACTGCAGAAACACAACACAGGATGAATAGCATCAGGGTTTCATTTCAGGACATTTTAGGACAATAACTTTAACTCTTAGTGTATTTTTTAGTCGTCATTTTATGGCTTTTGCATGTTTATAAGTAGAAAATAATTTGAAAATGACAAATAAACACTATATATCGGCCAGAAGTTCTCAACTGATAAATAAATAGCAAACATAATTATAATATAAAAGAAACACAATTAATTAAAACTACTTATTTGTTATCTTTTCTTATTGTTTCTTTGGCTTTTCAAAAACAAAATGGAAAACTCTCCTGGGATCTGTTTACATCCATTTATTCTTGGCATATGCAGCCTCTAAATGCTGAACTGAACCTGGCTGACAAGTACAACGTTTTGATATACACTCTGTTCACCTTGTAACCTTTTCAGGAAATGCGACTGTGACTGTGTGTCGCATCTGAAGATTTGCTGGAGAGGAAATGCTGCCGACACAGTATGTGGCCAATGTGTGCAAAGGGTAGCAATCACACCGGAGTGTGTGAATTTGTCTGAGCCTGTGATCACGTATGAGCGTTTTGAAAACAGAAAGTACGCGCTAAGTTTAGTGTGTCAACTGCTCAGGCTTCAGCGGAAACCTGAACGAGTAGTGTGTTTGTGTGAAGACCGTCACAGCAGTCCAACATGGCTTTGAGCGTGCAGTTGAGGTTTCATTTATTCATTGGTTTTTGACCATTTGTCACAAGTACTTGTTGACTCCTTGAATTTGACTGTTTTTCGGTGACTTAATTTCTCAGTTTGTGGCATTATGTCACTTTTTGTTCTAGCCAGGGGTCACATATGTTGTTTGTATGAGTGTGTGTGTTACAGATGTTTTAAAAAATAATTAAAACAGGTTAGACCATTCATTGGCATCTTTCAGAATATCAGTGCCATTATTGGCAATGCTTTGGTGATGCCTTACATTTCAGTTTCAATTCAATTTCAGTTTAATTCAGTTCAATTCCATCTAATTCAGCGTCATTCATATAGCACCAATTCACAACACAGGTCATCTCAAGGCACTTAACATGAAGACCTTATACTAGTATATTATGGAGAGAAACAAACCCAAAGATTGCTTTTGAGCAGCTCTTTGGCAACAATGGGAAGGAAACCCTCTCTTTAGCAGGAAGAAATCTATAGCAGAACCAGGCTCAGGGAGGCAGACATCTGCCTCGACTGGTTTGGGTGAGAGTGAAGAGAGAAAGCAGTAAGACAATGCATTAGAGAGCTATCAAAACTGAGAAATGAATAGCTCTGGAGCCACATAGACCTGCAGAAAGGAAAAAACACACAAACTAAAAGAGATATTTGTATCATAAATAGGAGTTTGGTGTCATGGTCATGACTCAGCACAGAAGAGCCAGCTCCTCAGGACTGGACTCAGCAGTCCACCTGCATCTTAAGGACAAAGGACACTCATTTGAAGACAACAACATGCAGATTTTGGCCAGGGAGGACAGATGGGTTGAGAGAGGGGTGAAAGAAGCCATCTATGTCAAACTGGAAAGACCATCACTCAACAGATGTGGAGGTCTGAGGCATCACCTCTCACCTGTTTACAACTCAGGCCTAAGATCTCTCCCCAGAAAGATGAAACCACATTCACACCTAGCCACAAAAGACCCTAACGAACCCCATTGTGGCAGGAGGAGCACTAACAACTTACATAACGAGGAGGAGGAGCAACAAACCCCAACTGAAACCGAAACTCAGGTGTTAATAGATCCTTAAGGATATAAGTATCTGGAACTCCCAACTAGTCAGTCAGAACTGATGAAGCCTCTTGGATGAGAGGTGAACGTCTTCAAGCAAGTCCAGGTGCTACGATTAATCCACGAGACTAACCATGAGCTGGATGACTGAGAATCTTCACAGATGAGTTTGGTGTCAGTTTGGTCTCTGCATTCAGTCTAGACCTGTCCTCAAAGGTAGCCTCTACGAAAAAAGAGAAATGCAGCACCTGGTTACTCTTAAGTTGTCTTGTTTAAAACTAGTGCATTACTCGCTGACTTGCTGGCATTAACCGAGCTCACAATCAGGAACCAGTGGAATGCCTCGGTGGAGATCTAATCTCAGTGATTTGAGGAAACACTTAAATCTTTTGTACACAAAAAGTATCAGTATTCATGTTGGATCTGAAAGGAAACCAGTGGTATTGCCCATCACTAGCAAAAGAATGTGCACAAGTTTATAAAGTGACCAGCTGTCCAGTTTCATTGTAAATACAGTTAGTTAATAGATTTGTCTTTGTGTTCACCTTTTATTTAAAAATGACCTGATCAGCCTGTATATAAGCTCCTCTTTGTGTTCACTTTGTTAAGTCAGTCTGACCTTTATTAAACCAGTTTCCTCTATACAGTTTTACTAACTTATCACAGTCTGAAGTTAGTTCTGTTTAGTTGGCCCAATTTACAGGCCTAGAACTTTATTCATATATTGTAAATTGCTACTCTTGAATTATTATTGTTTTTGGTTGTTTTTAAAATGCACGAGGGACTCCTTCTGCCTGCCAGCTTGGGCCCTCTCAGTGACCTCAGCACTCTGTATGTTACTCAGTGGATCTCAGGGGGAAAATAGATAAACTGTTTGCTTGGGATAAAACCAGAGTTTAAAATCCAATAAACAAATGGGGATAGCTAAACATTAGCCACAGCAGCAGCACACAGCAGCAGCAGCACTGTGCCAAGGTCAGAAATGGGGCTTTAAACTAACTTTGCCTGATGTTCGTCAGTGAACGCTGGCTCCATGTTACAGCATGTCTTCTATTTCTATACCTATTAAATATGGGATTGTTTAAAGACAACTCAATGGAGCTGAAGAAACAAATGAAAATTCAAATTGCTCCTATTGTTGAGTAATCAGGGTGTCGCCCCTCCCACCGCCTTGAGGGCGGTGTTGGCCGACCTCAGAGGGCAATTGGCTGATAGTGAGGGTTAATGCAGCTCACCTGGGCCTCACCGGCCATAAAAGCTGCCATGTGTTCCCTTTGTCTCGCTCTTGCATCCACCTGGCTTCAACCCTCTTTTGTGTTTGCACCTTCAACACCTCCACAGCACACCTGACACACATCCATTCACTGCTCGCATTGGTGATATTGCTGATGTCCACACTCCTTTGTTGTTTTGTGCTGGTTGAGTCCTGACAAAATCTAATTAGATTTAAGTCAGTCTCTCTGCTTGACACTTTTATTTTAGTCAGTTTGTGACATCATCATGTATTATTGAGTATTGCATTTTCATGTAACTTGCCAAGCATCACCTTTCAGGTCGTTATTAGAAGGTATTTTGATGCTTTTCGTCGCTCTGAAAATTAAAGACAAAGAAACATATATGTTTAATTCAAGGCACCGGGTTCAGGCTCATGTACCGCAACAGGAAACAACTGTTTTATTTTCATCATTAAGCTCAGCATTCAGCTCACAACTCCTGACGCCTCCGTCTCTCCATATCCTTACAGTGATTCTCCTGTCTGTCATTTCCTCTCTTTTACCTTTTGCACCACGTCGTTCAATTATATTTATTCATGCATGTCTCGGTTGATATACAGTATGAATATTCTTATTAGATGCTGTTGTTGAGAGTCATTTCTTTATGGAGCATTGAATTTATATTCATGACCGCGGACACACATTGGAAGGTGTGTAATGATGGAGGAGTCATGTCCTACCACACACGGCTGTAGAAGGAATAATATTTGTTGTGTTTGCATCAGCTGGAATGAACCTGTGTTGCATGCACAGGATGACACCTTGACTCAGATGAAGAAAAAAAAAAAAACAGGAGTATATTGGATGTGTGTGTGACTCACAGTGGGTTTTGATCATCCAGTCTTACATGTGATGCAAGTCTATCGCAGGAGAGCCGTTTGTTGTTTGTGATGAATGTTACATATAGAAGGTGAGGAAGTTGAAGAAGAACTTTGTTTTAAGGAGCTTAAATTAATGAATGTGCTCAAGTAAACAATCTAGTTTTTTTTTTTTTTGGTAGATGAGATGTGGGATTACAGTGCAGCTGAATAGAAGAGAGGAGAGCGGAGACAAAGAGAAGAGGAAATAAACCCCAGACTTCAAGTGTGACATTATGATTGTTTTCTTTATGACAGCCAGGCAATAAATCTAGGAATGCCAGTGATTCTCAGCTCAACTGATTCTGATCTTACATGTTGAAATATTACGTTTTTCTCCACAAGTGCTGATATAACATCACTGGTCGTATGAGCACAACGTCCACAGCTTTACATCAGCTGGTTCTTGATCTCCGGTCTCTCTCAGTGTGCAAAACATCAGCCATTACAACGCAACATTAAGTTTCCCTGTTACAAACTTTGTGCATTTACCGATTTGCACATGTAAAAAAACCAAATTTTTAAAAAATGGGGTCATATGCTGCAGAGCAATGAATAGATGCCACCAACTGAGAGAGCACAACTGAGACAATAACACAGCAGTTGTTTTAATTTGCAGAAATGAGGGAAAGCTCGCTGATGGTGGTACTTAGAGTAAAAAGAAAAAGCCATTGTCAGCATACATCTGTTCTCTGCAGTGGTATTAAACACCAAAAAAATACAAAAATAGAGGATTAAGGCACCCATTCATGTTCATTCACTCATTTTAAAGCTAAAGCTTCACAGCCAAATTCACACAGTGGTGTTCTGTTTTATCAAAATACAGTTAAATGCTGTGAAATCTGAGAGTTGTTGGAGCCTAAAACAAGAATGAGCATTAACAGCAGACATCTGCAGAAACTGACAGCGTGAGCTGAGCAAAAGTTTTTGCACAACAGTTTTTTTTGCATGGAATACCACCACATATAATCTGGAAATTGATGATTGATATTTTAGATTGAATATTGATAAACTATCAAATCTATTTGTATTGATCACACTGATTATAATTACAAATCATAAAGTCTGATTTCACTAACCTCCACTTCCCAAAGAAAGAAATAAACAGTAGAAGCAATGACATTTATACACAAACATTTATTAACTGTTGTGACAAACAAACAATAAGACAACAATGATGCAACAAACAGACAGACAATGAATGAATATAGATAAAGGAATTAACAGTGATCATCAACAGAAGCAGTTGGTAAAGAAGTGATCAATTTAGAATCATTTTGGAACTGAGAAGTCAACTGTAATTTCTAAACTCACCTCTTTAACAGAGAGACAGTGATAAAAAAGCTGCAGGATCAGTGGGAGGGACCAGGAGGCTACAGCAGGGTGTGTCGCTGTGGGGATCTGCTGCATGAGTAGCTTCAGGAACGCAGAGACAGGACGGCTCTTCTGCATAGTTGTGTTCAAAATGTATGCCGAAGTAGAAACACTGAGAGTCAAAGCTCATAGTTACAAAGATAACGTTTGAGCCTTTGCGTTGTAAAAGTTAATGTATCGGAACCGATGCTTAACAAAGAAAAAACCTATCAAAGTGGAAACAAAAGAACTGAAAAAACCACCATGAAAGAGCAACGAGGCCAAGAAATAGAA
>NW_007578140.1:185502-187796 GCF_000690725.1 Stegastes partitus | reverse complement strand
AAATATGTTGTGAGTCCATCATTTAGAAGGACCAAGACAGCTGCTATCGGCCCATGTCGGTACAGGACTGGTTTCACTGTGGATAATGACTCTCTTACCAGCTTCAGCAGCAGCTTCACAAGGTCTTTTGCTTTTGTTCTGGAGTTGATGCACACATTTCACACCAAAACACTTCATCTCTGGGACAAAGAACCCGTCTCCTTCCTGATCGGTATGATGGCTGGACATTCCCATGGTGTTTACACTTGTGTATAATTGTTTGAACAGATGAACGTGGAACCTTCAGGCATCTGGAAATTGTGTCCAAGGATGAACCAGACTGGTGGAGGTCCACAATTATCTACCTGATATTCCATGTTGTCACAAAAGGAAGCAGTGTGTTTGAGGTGTGTCTTAAAATACATCCACAGATGTGCCTCCAATTAACTCAGTTAACCTATCACAAGCATCTAAAGCCATGACATCATCATCTGGGCCTTCCCAAATAGTTTGAAGGCACAATAATCCTAGTTTATGTAAACTTCTGACTTTGAAGAAGTAAAAATAATAATAAGAATAATTTCTCT
Organism: Stegastes partitus; assembly: GCF_000690725.1. NCBI lineage: Eukaryota > Metazoa > Chordata > Actinopteri > Pomacentridae > Stegastes > Stegastes partitus. Next base: position 187,230 of record NW_007578140.1, on the reverse strand, counting down.
CTCATTATTCTGGCGTTTAGCAAATAGAAATAATTTTTGGTAATCCTAACTGACCTAATACAGGAAAAGTTTAGTCTGATTTAATGTCAGACAGTGAGAGAAAAAAGGTTAAATGTCTTTTTATACAGCGTATGTAAACTTCTGGTTTCAACTGTACATCATATTGTTGGCTTTGTTGATATACACACGTGGACAAAGCTGTTGGTACCCCTCGGTTAATGAAAGAAAAACCCACAACGGTCACAGAAATAACTTGAATCTGACAAAAGTAATAATAAATAAAAATTCTATGAAAATTAACCAATGAAAATCAGACATTGCTTTTGAACCGTGGTTTAACAGAATTATTTTTAAAAAATAATCTCATGAAACAGGCCTGGAGAAAAATGATGGTACCCCTAGAAAAGACTGAAAATAATGTGACCATAGGGACCATGTTCAATCAAGGTGTGTCCTCTAATTAGCATCACAGGTGTCTACAAATTTGTAATCAGTCAGTCGGCCTACTTATAGGGGTACAAGTCGTCACTGTGCTGTTTGGTGACATGGTGTGTACCACACTAAACATGGACCAGAGGAAGTGAAGGAGAGTTGTCTCAGGAGATTAGAAAGAAAACTATAGACAAGCATGTTAAAAGTAAAGGCTATAAGACCATCTCCAAGCAGCTTGATGTTCCTGTGNATGATTAAAATGATATCAAACATGATTTGTTTACCTCATATGGTTCCTGAGAAAATACCAAAAGGTGTAATCATATATTGTGGAACTTCATGATACTTAACAGTGAACTCATACTATAACTAAGAACACACGCATACATACGGAACAATAAGAAAATTAAACCATTAGAATTATATATGCCTTGGATAAAAGTCTCTGTGTCGTTTATGGCTTTGACAGAGATGAGGGGGGTGTTTGTGTCTCGGATGTGGAGTGTTCTTTTTCAATATTGGTCCTGATTATCTGGAATTGAGTCCAGATTTTGGAGACCTCACTCCAATGATGCTGAAAATCCATATTTTCACGTTTTGAAACCAATGAGTCTATTTTTCTATAGAAATGTCTGGGTGTTAGAAGGAGAAGAAGGTCAGGGGGTCACAGTTAAGAATGTGATCTCCTCTTTCTTCAGAGGTGTGGTTATCCTCAGAATTGACAGTCTGTGACCATTATTGGTTCCTGTTGTCTCCAAGAGGGCCGTAAATGGTCACTCTGCAGTAAACATCCGATGTCCAGATGCTCCGTTTAGATGAAAGTTTTGGGTTAGCTGTCTTCTCAAATGCTCTCCCACCAAATTTACAGCTTTGAGAGAAGGTCTCTGGGTTCTCTGTGTGCTGCTTTGGAATTCAGCCAGCAACTGTTGTTCAGCTTCTTAATACGCTACAACGTCCCTCAATGCAGCTCAGGAAAATGTTTTCACTGGGGGCTCAGTGGAGAAAACACAGTAATCACACTTCTGTAGGTGCTCTCCTGCACAGTAGTCGGCACCATAAATGAATCGACAGCAAAACTGTAGCAGAACCAAGGAAGAAAAAGGTGCCTGTAACACTTCTCCACTTTTGCAGTGGTTGTATGTTGCTGTTGTAAAGCATATGTGCTGTCTTTTACTTACTTCCTTGTGTTTGTTGTCTTGATAAATATGTTGTGAGTCCATCATTTAGAAGGACCAAGACAGCTGCTATCGGCCCATGTCGGTACAGGACTGGTTTCACTGTGGATAATGACTCTCT
>NW_007578140.1:153870-184717 GCF_000690725.1 Stegastes partitus | reverse complement strand
GTCTCAGGAGATTAGAAAGAAAACTATAGACAAGCATGTTAAAAGTAAAGGCTATAAGACCATCTCCAAGCAGCTTGATGTTCCTGTGACTACAGTTGCACATATTATTCAGAAATTTAAGATCCATGGGACTGTAGCCAACCTCCCTGGACGTGGCCGCAGGAGGAAAAGTGATGACAAATCCAAGAGATGGATAGTACGAATGGTACCAAAAGAGCCCAGAACAACCTCTAAAGACATTAAAGGTGAACTCCAAGGTCAAGGAACATCGCACTATCCGTCGTTGTTTGAGCCAAAGTGGACTTCATGGGAGACGACCAAGGAGGACACCATTGTTGAAAACAAATCATAAAAAAGCCAGACTGGAATTTGTCAAACTGCATGTTGACAAGCCACAAAGCTTCTGGAAAGAATGTCCTCTGGACAGACGAGACAAAACTGGAACTTTTTGGCACATCAGCTCTATGTTCACAGGCGCAAAAATGAAGCATATCAAGAAAAGAACACTGTCCCTACTGTGAAACATGGAGGAGGCTCTGTTATGTTCTGGGGCTGCTGTGCTGCATCTGGCACAGGGTGTCTTGAATCTGTGCAGGGTACAATGAAATCTCAAGACTATCAAGGTATTCTAGAGAGAAATGTGCTGCCCAGTGTCAGAAAGCTTGGTCTCAGTTGTAGGTCATGGGTCTTGCAACAGGATAATGACCCAAAACACACACCTAAAAACACCCAAGAATGGCTAAGAGGAAAACATTGAACTATTCTGAAGTGGCCTTCTATGAGCCCTGATCTAAATCCTATTGAACATCTGTGGAAGGAGCTGAAACATGGCGTCTGGAGAAGGAACCCTTCAAACCTGAGACAACTGGAGCAGTCTGCTCATGAGGAATGGGCCAGAACACCTGCTGAGAGGTGCACAAGTCTCATTGACAGTTAAAGAAATGGTTTGATTGCAGTGATTGCTTCAAAAGGTTGTGCAACAAAATATTAAGCGTACCATCATTTTTGTCCAGGCCTGTTTCATGAGTTTATTTTTTAAAATAGTTCTGTTGAACCACGGTTCAAAAGCAATGTCTGATTTTCATTGGTTAATTTCCATAGAATTTTTATTTATTATTACTTTTGTCAGATTCAAGCTACTTCTGTGACCATTGTGAATTTTTCTTTCATTAACTGAGGGGTTCCAACAATTTTGTCCATGTGTGCATCTAAATGAGTGAACGCTTGATCCTCTTTGAAACAGTGCCCACAAATAAAGATAAATTGATAAATTGACATTTTGAAGTCATTTTTAATTGAATAGATCTGTCCTGTGGAAAAGATGTGGATATTTATCCCACCTTTAAATCCTAAACATTAGAATCAGGGATTTCAGGTCAGGTTCCAATCATTAGAATGTCCAATGGGTGACAGTGGAACCTGTCTATTTAAAGCATCCAGTACCTGGTGTTTCTTTGTAATTGAAGTGTGTGGTGTCATGAAAAGATCCAAAGAGTTCTCTAGGGCCTTCAGAATTTTTTTTTTTTTTTTTTAAACAAAAAAACTTGTGGATGCCTATGAGTGTAGCAAATATTTAAAAAGAAATTATTCAAAAGAAATTATTCTACTTTAGGGAAAATCCTCTACATTTGGTGACAGGCCGGCCCATTAAAATCAGTCCAAGAGCAGACAGTTTGATGATAAAATTCATCCAAGTTTCATCACTTGATCTGCAGCTAGCTCTTGAGATTGCTGGTGTCAAAGTGTCTACAATAACAAAAAGAATGCACAAAGCTATAGTGGACATGCTTGGTGCAGCTTTTCAGGAAACAGAATCTCATACTAGCTGTGAAACATGGTGGTGGACTGGGCAGCTTCAGCCATTGATTCAACTATAAATTCTGCATCATATCAAAGAGCACTTGAAGATAATATGGGGCCATCTGTCAGAGAGATGAATTGCTGGTGCACCTTTCAATGGAAAAATGATCCTAAGCACACTCGCGAATCCACCAAGGAATGGCTCAGAAAGCATAAATTGGGGGTTTTATTGAATGGTCCAGTCAAGGAAAAAATGGAACCAGATTTTAGTTCCATTGAAATGCTGGGGAGGGATTTGAAACATGGAGGGGAAACATCTTGCGACTAAAAGAATTTTGTATGGAAGAGTTTCAGCAGGCAGATGTCAGAGACTGTTGGAAAGAATATTATTGTATCAATTGAGGTTTTTGTTGAATAGATAATGGAAAAAAATCCTGTTCTTTGTGGTGTATGTTTATGTGTAAACACTTTATCAAAGAGGATCGAATGTTTGTCCACATATGTAAAAAAAATGACTTGAGTTTCTATGTTTTGTACTTTCTTTTGGACCTGACTGTCTTTCCAACAGCGAATGCAGCACATCTTTGTGGACTTCCTTGGCTGCAGTGACACTTTTTGTCAGCCGTCATGGGACAGTTTAGCCAAACTCAGCCCACATACAGTAATGCTAAACATCTGCTTGCATTCCTCAGTTGTCTCTTGGTACTTCAATCCAGAAGCAGAGGGAGGTGATGGCGGCCAAACTACAACATCTGGAACAATGTCAGATTCGACTGGTCCATATCTGCTGCTTCGCTTCCTCAGCATGTTTTGTCAAGCCTGATCCTTTTTTTTTTTTCTTTTCTTTTCTTTTTTTAAACACCATGCTTTTCTATCTGTGAGAGTAGAAGGTGCTGGACTGAGATCTTTATAAGTGCAGAAAACCTTCTCGAGGCTGTGGAGGAGGCTCGTGGACACAAAGCTTTGGTCTCACGCCAGAGATATTTTTGCTACTGGCTGGCCAGGGCCAACATTGTCTGTGATGCAGACGCAAACCTCTGGTGTGACCCAGCCCAGAGGTGGAATGCTAGAAGAGAATAAATGACCCTTTAAAAAAAAAAAAAAAGGAAAAAAAAAGGAAAGAAATCCAATTTCAGGAAACTTGCAAAAATAACCTTTCTGTATTTCCAACTGAGAAACAGGAAGAAAAAATATCAGACAGATTGAGAGACAGCTGAACCGAGATGCAACAAGTCAAGGTAGGTAGACAGACAAACAGATGGATAAACAGAGGAACAACAGAGAAAAAAAATGGATTAAATATAAAAAGAAAAATATGAGCAGGAGCTATGAAGGAGTAAAAACACAATGTTCCACTTTGGAAATTCGGGGGGAAAACAACTCTTCACCTCCTGAAGAATAGATTGTCAATATGACTACCAGCTGCCGCACCAGCGACACCATGGTGACAGGTCTGAGATTGGAAATATGATTGGCTAATCCTGCAGGATGAGCCGAAATACTGCGCCTTTTTGAAGACCAAGGTAAACTTTGTTGAGGACGGGGAGTTAATTGAAGTGTCACTCTATTCCCGATTTGAATGACATAGGACAAATGAGAATCACTGTTCCCTTCTCTCACACTCCCCTGCTCTGCATAAATCTCTGTTTGGAGGTCACTGACTATGAAAACAGCATCCGGTCAGTTAGTTCACACCAATATCTTAGTCACTCTCAGGCATAAAATGGTTGCTGGGCTTTATCTGCTGCCAGTAGGCTTGACTGACATGCATATTAGCTCCTTTCTCCCAAGGCTCTGAAAACACATCATATTTTCCACAACTTTCATTTTCTCTATTCAGATTGCGGCTACATTGAGGTGTCTTGGTTGCATACTAATTGCGCGACGCTCACCTCTGAGAACAAGCGAGACATTCTGTGCGAGTATCCGACTATTTTTCACTGTCTCTGTCGCAATAAAAAATGTCATCCAAGACAGGTTGCCGGGTAGCAAAGATCCGTCGTCATCTGTGGAGAACGGGGCGTAAATCAAAACATGGACAAAATGTGATTGTTTGGGGACAAAAAAAAGTCTACATGGTAATATAAACACCGCTCTTCTTCGTCTGCAAACCCCGCAAACCCACCTTTTGTTCCTCCTGGCCTCCGATGATATCCCAAATCCCAGCTGTTGTTTCTTCCCTTTCCCAGTTCTAATTCCACGGCAATCACCTTTTGCTTTCGTTTCTCATTTAAATGACAAAACCAAGTCCCTTGTTTTCTCCCCTGAAGGATATCAAACGATTCCTCTGATGCATCTCTCAAACTCTGTTCTGCCCGAGAGGAAAGATGATCACGAATAATGAAAATGCCAGAGTGACATGTAAACATATTACAGCTCTGAAGAGGCAACAAATGTCTCTCTTGTACATATATGTGCCGTTCTACTGCGCAAATAAAGGGCTGAGATGAGTGACAGATGCCTAAAATAACTGAGACAAAGACCAAATATGAGTGCACAAAACAGATTTCGTGTTATCAGTAAGAATTCTGCAAGGTGAGAGTTAAGGGATGGAGAGGCTGTTTTTGTTCACTGTATTTCATGTCTCTATTATATCCACTGACCTTTTCATTAATACATATGGAGAAAATTCTCAAGGAGAATGAAAGAAAAGGAGATGTAAATAAGCAGAGAAGAGCCTCAGTAACCTTGTTTTGTTGCTGTTTTATTTTTTTCTTTTACAGATGACGTGTTTGAGATGAAACATGGCCTGAGCGGGCCTTGTATTTTGGGGATAAAATGAGTAAAATGGTGTGTGTGTGTGTGTGCGTGGTTTAAGATGCTATGAGTAACGTGGTGGTGTGCGTCGGAGCCAGAGGATGCATGAGTCGCACTGGAAGAGGAAACGGCAGCTGCTGTGGCATGAAGACAGACTTGGGTCCAAAGAAAACCTCAACAAATGAACCCGGGCGATGAAGCATGATTTGTCATTCTGAGTGGAACATTGGTTATGGAATGTTTTCCACATATGAAAATGCTTCTATGTTGGTGACTGATTGATTAAATTAGGCGTCTTCTTGCATCACATGAGGCCTGCATGGGCTGCAAGTAACAACAACCAAGATGATCGGAGGGCTGCGCTACAAAATGGGATTGATGGGTTAACGAGGTATGTTGAGCCTAAAGTCAGAGTTTTCAGTGTAACATCGGTGGCTCTCCTTTAACCTGTTACATCACCGTGAACACTTAACCTGCTCCAGAGGGAAATTATGTTCAGAGTCTGGGATTTCACTAATTCTTTTCCTGACCATTCTCCATGAGCGAATCAGATTCTCAGCAGGGAATATGTTGTACCTGCAGACCTACTGAGCTCTACATTAGTTATCCCAAAGCTGTCCATCGCTTTACCACGGTAACCTACGTGCATCCAGTTAGCGATGCAGAAAAATCATAAATATATTTTTATGTTCGCTCCTGATTTGGTGCCAAGTCCATTTTACACTGATGAAACTGTTTAGAGAATTTATTGCTCTATTGGTCATGGTCAAAATCAAGAGCACACACTGAGTAATAAATCTGAAGTACAGTTGAAACCAGTAGTTTACACACGCTGTATAAAAAGATACATAACTTTTTTTAGTATCTGACATTAAATGTGACTAAATTTTTTCAGTTTCCGTTCAATTAGGATTACCAAAATTATTTCTATTTGCCAAATGTCAAATTAATGAGAGATATTTTTTAATAGATTTTTTTTATGACTTTCTCCAAACTCAGACATTTACATACATTTCCTTAGTATTTAGTAGCATTGTCTTTAAACTGTATGACTCAGGTCAAACGTTTTGGGTTTCCTTCCACAAGCTTCTCACAATAGTTTGATAGAATTCTGGCCCATTCCTCCTGACAGAACTCATGTAACTGAGTCAGGTTTGTTGGCTGCCTCGCTCCACACATCTTTTCAGCTCACAAATCTCCTACAGGATTGAGATCAGGGCTTTGTGATGGCCACTCCAAAACACTGACTTTGTTGCCTCTTTGTAACTGGTTTGGTGGTATGCTCTCGGGTCATTGTCCATTTGGAAGATCCATTTACGCCCAAGCTTTAACTTCCTGCCTGATGTCTTGAGATGTTGCTTCAATATTTCCACATAATGTTCTTTCCTCATGATGCCATCTATTTTGTGAAGTGCACCAGTCCCTCCTGCAGCAAAACACCCCCACAGCATGATTCTGCCACCCCCATACTTCACAGTTGGGATGATATTCTCAAACTTGCAAGCTTCTCTGGGACACAGAACCCGTCTCCTTCCTGAACGGTACGATGATTGACATTCCCATTGTGTTTATACTTTCATATAATTGTTTGAATAGATGAACGTGGAACCTTCAGGTATCTGGAAATTGTACCCAAGGATGAACCAGATTTGTGGAGGTCCACAGTTCTCTTCCTGATATCTTGGCTGGTTTCTTTAGATTTTCCATGTTGTCACTAAAGGAAGCAGTGTGTTTGAGGTGTGTCCTAAAATATATCCACAGTTGTGTCTCCAATTCACTCAACTGTTGTCAATTAACCTATAAATAGCTTCCAAAGCCATGACATCATCATCTGGGCTTTCCCAAATAGTTTGAAGGCATAGTTATCTTAATGTATGTAAACTTCTGACTTAGAAGAAAGTAATAAAAAAAAATCTCTAAAAAAAAATCTTTGTCATTATTCTGGCATTTATCAAATAGAAATAATTTTGGTAATCCTAGCTGACTTAATACAGTAAAAGTTTAGTCTCATTTAATGTCAGACAATGTGAGAGAGAAAAAAAAAGAAAGAAAAAAAAGGTTATGTGTCTTTTTATACAGTGTATGTAAACTTCTGGTTTCAGCTGTAAGTGATGCACCAACAGCCAACTTTGTCCTGAAGAAGAGTCTAATGACACGTCAAACGTCCTGTTTTATGGGAGCAAGCGCATTGCAAAACCTGGCTTAACAAAGACAGTTGACAAGATGATGCCCTATTCTGACTGGAGTTTTAGGTTTAGTTGAGTCAGCTAATGCAAAGTAGGCCAAGTTATTTCAAACTTGCTTTTTAGTGCACTCCCCAGGTAACAAGTCATACTGTGTCATTCAACCAGTTCAAACACATTTTAATGTAACTTCCACAGAAAAAAAAAACACAGAAAAATGTCAGTATAAAGCATACAATTCAACATCACCATAAACAATTGAACAATGTAAAAACAATGTTTTAGCCTTATTTAAAGGAGGATTTATTGCAGGAGTGCAACTGATAAACTGGCACCTGAGTGTATTACCTTCAGACAACTAAATAAACCAGAATTCTTTAGTCAAATTTATTTTACTGGATCATTTTACATGGGATGGGTCAATGAAATCCAATATTAAACAGCCCTCCACGTGCCAGTTAACCTCATTATTTGTTAGTGTTTTGCTTTAATGCTGTGCTGAATGTAATGACTGGAACTGTCCGTAAGTTGTCTGAAAAGTGCTAAAATCCATTATGAGCTTTGTCATCTAAGTTTATCAATGCATGTTAAATTAACAGCAAGCTTCTAAGTCTTATGAATTATTCAAAAATGGCCACAGTGACCTCATACCAACAGTTTTGAAACACAGCGACTAATTTATTATTTCAGTAAATTTTTAATGAAGTGCTCTAATAATGAGTACATTTACACAGTAATAGGTATTTCGCACCTTCGTGTCTCTCAAGTGCTTCAGATGTGTTTTAGAGAGCCATTACGTAAATTAGTCTCAAAGCTAAATTGCCTAATCAACAGATGGAGCCAAAGTCACCACAACTGGAAGAAGGTGGATTGGCTAAAAAAAATTTAAAATAAAAAAAAACTCACACCCACTAGCCCCAGTGGAATATATTTGCTTAATTTTAGGCTCCTAAGCCAAATACGTATACCTGCATGGGTGGAGCAGTAATTAAAGTGTGAGAAAACCCTGAATATTTCACAAACGAATGTGCAAAAGTGCAAAGACACACTCAGGCTGTTGCTCTGACACAGATGTCTGGCAGGTGCAAGTTGTCAGAGCAGCAGCAGAGTCTGTAAATATGAATATTAATGTACAGTAGAGAGGCTGCATTATTATGCTAAAACCACTCTGTCCTTCTGTCTGAGGCAGATTTACAACCCAAAACTCACTGACGTACAGCGCGCTGTCAATTTTGAAATTACTTTTGAGGAAGAGGAGAAAAAGAAGGAGCAGAAGAAGACACAAGGAAACTAAATACTGGATTATGTTACAGCGTGTTTTAAAAGACATTATCATTTTTTTTCTGGCCTGTTGCACAAAGTCTCCAACCCCTGCTGGCATCATCTGACACATGGTGTGTGTGTTTGTGTGTGTGTGTGTTGTAAGAGAAAAAAGAGAGGGCGAGGGGCCTGACAAAGGAATGTTTGAGTGAAATAAATGGAGGCTAAATCTGCCCATCAATAAGCAGCTTGGGCCTGTGCCATGAGGACCACATGCCTCCCTGCAGATGCAACACTTTAAAAAAAAAAAAAAAGAAGATACATCTGGATCTCAAATTGTGACTGTGAGCGTGTGAATGTGTGTGCACGAGCATGCCGCATGCAACTTGGTGCTCCTTCCAACAAGGATTAAACTCTCAGACATAGACTCATCTAATCACTGGTGGCCCAAATGGAGAGAGAAAATCCAATCCTCTCCCAACAAAGTGTGATCGCAAGCACACACAGAAGCAAATGTGCACCACAGAGCATGTCTGGATGAAGAGCTTGTCCTCTTTCAGGCCGGCAACGGTCGGCGTTTAAAGGATTGGTTCAACCAAAGTGCTGAAAAAAACCTTATTTTCTCGCTACCTATAGACAGTGGTGGAAGACGTTTTCAGATAAGTACTAGTCCAACAGTGGAATATCAGACAAATGTGCCGCAACTAATAAAAGTAAAACTATTTGCACAACTGAGAAATTGCCTTTGTGACTGCTTTGTACTGCTCAAAAAAAATAAAGGGAACAATAAAATAACACATCTTAGATCGCAATGATTGAAATCTTCCAATTGAAAATCTTTATTCATTACATAGTGGAATGCATTGAGAACAAAATAACACAACAACGATCAATGTAAATCAAAATTATTATCCCATGGAGGTCTGGATTTGGAATCATGCTCAAAATAAAAGTAGAAAATCACATCACAGGCTGATCCAACTTCAGTGGAAATTCATCAAGACAAGTCTAAATGAGGCTCAGTAGTGTGTGTGGCCTCCATGTGCCTGTCTGACCTCCCTACAACGCCTGGGCATGCTTCTGATGAGGCAGGATGTTCTCCTGAAGGATCTCCTCCCAGACCCAGATTAAAGCCTCAGTCATCTCCTGGACAGTCTGTGGTATAATGTGGCGTTGGTGGATGGAAGGAGACATGATGTCCCAGATGTGCTCAGTTGGATTCAGGTCTGGGGAACGGGCCGGCCAGTCCATAGCATCAATGCCTTCATCATGCAGGACCTGCTGACACACTTCAGCCACATGAGGCCGAGCATTGTCATGCATCAGAAGAACCCAGGGCCCACTGCACCAGCATATGGTCTCACAGTGGGTCTGAGGATCTCATCCCGATACCTAATGACAATCAGGGTACCTCTGGCTCGCACATGGAGAGCTGTGTGGCCCTCCAAAGAAATGCCTCCCCACACCATTACTGACCCACCGCCAAACCGGTCATACTGGAGGATGCTGCAGGCAGCAGAACGTTCTCCACGGCGTCTCCAGACTCTGTCACGTCTGTCACATGTGCTCAGTGTGAACTTGCTTTCATCCGTGAAGAGCACAGGGCGCCAATGGCCAATCTGCCAACCTTGGTGTTCTCCGGCAAATGCCAATCGCCCTGCATGGTGTTGGGCTGTAAGCACAAACCCCACTGGTGGACGTCGGACCCTCATACCACCCGCATGGAGTCTGTTTCTGACAGTTTGAACAGGAAGCTGTATATTAGTGGCCTGCAGGAGGTCATTCTGCAGGGCTCTGGTAGTGCTCCTCCTGTTCCTCCTTGCACAAAGGAGGAGTTAGTGGTCCTGCTGGGTCCTATGGCCCCCTCCACGTCTCCTGGTGTACTGGCCTGTCTCCTGGTGTAAGGAGAAGAAGACAAAGAAGAAGAATTTATTATTAATTTATTATTAGTAGTAGTAGTAATATGAAGAGTCACCAGACAAAAAGCTTTGGACCAATGGTTTAATATTGTCTTGTAATTTATAAGCTATTCTATTTTTAAAGATTATATATTAGGATATTAACGTAAAAGCTTAATTCTGCGGTTACTACTGCTATCAAATGTGCAGAGGAATATTTTCTGCTGAAATGTAGCAGAATTGTGACGTATAACCACTGACTCCTGTTCAAAAAATAATAATAATAATAATAAGCATGAAAGAAACATTCAGAAAGGCTCTGAAATGCTCGTAAGCGTACCTTTAAGGATATTTTGTTTTACAACATTTAGAAGCAACTGCCTTGAAAGTGTGTCTTCGTTACTACACTTAAAATAATTCACAGACTGAACAGTGTTCCTAGTAAATATTTGCTCAGTAGAAAGCAAAGTCAATCAATAAATCTCAAATCCAGGTACCTTATAACGGGGCCTAAAAACAAGACTGTGCTGCAGAAGGAGAGCCTGGTTAGCTCAGTTCAAATTCATGAAGTAAATCCTGATAACTTGTGTCAGAAGCGATTTACCATCTGACAGGAGACGACAGAAAAAGATAAACATGGAAATGAAGGTGCAACAAAAAGAAATCCGGCTGTTGAATAACATCAATATATCATATATATATAGTCTATACATATGCAATCAAACAAATGGTCAAAGAAATGTTTATTGTTAGACGCTGAGGCAGCGCTGCTCATCTATCATTCATGCCAATAGAGCACGGTGAATTGAAGTAAAATTAGGAGAAATAGCGAGGGAGAAAAGGAAGATGGAACAAATCTGACTTGGCTTTGATTGAATCCTGCACAGACAGTGGCCAGATACACCTGGGTTCCTCTGTTCATCTGAATCCAGATATTACTCCTGAATATAAAACATCAGAAGCTTGACAAGCGGCCTCCAGTGTTTCTCAAATAAGGTGGTGCTCCTTCAGATGCAGCTCAGATTTTCTTTTCTTTTTTTTTTCTTCTTTTTACAAAGGTGCCGCCTTAGTGAGCTCTTGTGCTCTCCTACATGATTATATGTAGAGGAGACACAGAGAGAGCGAGATAGAACAGCAAAATGTCTAAAAACATGCCCAGAAACATGAAAAAATCCGAAAAACAACACATTTTTGGTTGCGAGAGCAGTCATGCAAAATGATCGTCTTTCCCACTCCTTCCAAAAGCATCAGAGAACTTGTTACGGTTCCTCTGTGGCAAAGTGGTCTCACTCAGGAAGAAAATGTTTTCATCAATGGCAGGAAAGTGAATGTTAACAAATGCAAGCACATATACATCCCACTGAGGCGTGCCCACCTGCACTGCTTCGGTTGTTGTTCATTTAGAGCAGATATATTACCCTCCAGCTAGCCGTTCTTCAGAGCTATTCAGAGCTTCCATCATTGATGCACAGAAGTTAGGTCAAAAATCAAAGAGACCACTAAGTTAAGACATTGTTTTCATTGTTGCTTCGCAGTTCTTGACGTCATTCTCATCCAAATGTGAAATGTATTTGACAAAACATGTTTTCGGCATTTTCACTACAATACCTGTGGAAAAAGCGATAGCGACACCAGAACATTAACTTCAGTGCGTTTATTATGTGTTTCAGTGCACACATTGTATAAAACAGATCATTCAGGAAACCCAGAGCGACAGACGTTTCCAGACAGACCTTTAAAATCAATACCAGAGCAGCACATACAATCACACTTTATCTTCATAGCGCTTTGTAGGAATTGAAAACTGACCGTTCTCTGCACATGTTCCCTTCTAAGAATAACATCACTGAAATCTGAACATCTGAAGAATAAGATTACAAGTACGTAACTGTGATAGATCATTGTAATTTAGCAACTAATTCATGTGTCTCATGTTGCATTTGTTGGGTTATTTATGAATTATTTTTCATTTAATTAATTACCGCAAAGGGGGAACAAAACATGTGGCTGTGATAAGTGTCTGTAATTAAATAGCGCTCTGGGTCTCTTTTGTGAATGTCTAGCCATATAAGCAAGTAAAGACAAAGATAGAGTGGAAACTGCTTACAAATTTGCTGACAGATTCATGATTGGTTTTATCTACGGATGCTGCTGGATCTATCTATTTTTTTAGAATCTTTGTTGAGTTGTTAATATAATGACTTAATGTAAATGTACGCTTCCTCTTCTATTCACACTCAGTAACCTATGGCAACAAAGTGAAAGCATTTTTCTTTGCTCGGTGGTTAGCACTGTTGCCTCGCAGCAAGAAGGTCGCTGGTTCACATCCCAGTGAGGACACCCGGGATCTTTCTCCGTGGAGTTGTTCTCCCTGTGCAGCGTGGGTTCTCTCCGGGTTCTCCGACTGCCTCCCACACAGTCCAAAAACATGTTGAGGTTGATTGGTGCTTCTAAATTGTCCGTAGGTGTGAATGTGAGTGTGTTTGTCTCTAAGTGTAGCCCTGTGATAGACTGGTGACCTGTCCAGGGTGTCCCCTGCCTTCACCCTGAGTCAGCTGGGACAGACTCCAGCCCCCCATGACCCTAGTGAGGATTAAGCGGAGTATAGATAATGGATGGATGGATTTTTCATCAAAAAATAAAACCTAAAATTTCATATGCTGTGTGACTCCACATTGTTGTCACATGCATCCGAAATTGCTTTAATCATTACTGAGATATTTCAGGAACCTTAGTGGAGTCAAATTTGGGCAAACTGACTAAATCTGACATAGTTTTGTTTAGCACATAGTTGTGTATAAGATCCCACATTTCACACTACATATGTTTATGTAGTGTGATGAGATGGCAGTGCGGATGTATGCAGCAGCTCAGAGCTTCTGACCACAATTTCGTTGTGTGTATGTAAGCATGTGCATAATGACAATAAAAAGGATTCTGATTCTGATTCTGATATCTCATAGGCTGACAAAAACCCAGCCATGTAGTTCAACAAGCTATCTTTAGGCCTCCTCAATAAAACTGTGATGAGGCTTAGATCAGATGTGGTCATTAAATGTCTTTCCAGGAGAGCAGTGGCATCAAATATAATTAAACCTGTGAGGTTTGAAACCACTACAACTCTTCCTGTAGGGTCAGAGAGGTGAACAAAAACCCAGTGGTCTCTTGAACTGAGCTTCAGAAGTGCTGTGTAGAGATGGAACGATGACCATCTCTGCAGCACTCCACCGATCAGACCTTAACGTTAAAGCAACCAGACAGAAGCTGCTCTGAGTCAAAGACACATGACAGCCTGTTTGATGAGTCAACCACTCCAAGCGCTCTCTCTGATCATCAGCGGTCACTGCTCATCACCTGCTAATAACCACATCCACAACCATAGCCGCCATAGCGACCAAAGACTGTACTAAGTGGCTGAAGGTGCACCTGAGCTGAGGTAAGGTCAAATCTAAGGGAAGAAGGAATGCAGCCAAATACTGAGAGGTCCTTGAAGCTGCTCCAACATGCACATGACCTGAGACTGAGGCAACAGTTCAGCAAGACAGTGAATCAAAGCATACAGCCAATACGATCCTGGAGCGGCTTAAGGACAGGTTGTCATTGCAGGGCCAAGCTGAGTCCTATACTTAAAAACCATAGAGCATCTGTGGAGGGACCAGTTCAAGGATGCTTCCAATCCAATGTGTGGAAGTTTGACAGGATCTGTCAGGAAGACTAGGATAAACTGCCCAAATCCAGGTGTGCAAAGCCTGGAGAGACTTACCCAAGACGATTTGAAGCTGTAAGGGCTACCAAAGGGGCTCCTGCAAAGTATTGAAATAAGAGTATGAATGCTTTATTTTGGTTTTTTGACTTTTTCACCTTGCCATTATTGGTTATTGAGTGTAGATTGATGGGGGACAGCACCAATTTTAGTCCTCTAAAAGTAAATTTACAACACAATAATGTGTGCAAAAAGTGATGATTATGTCTGGAGTTATGTTCTATGGAATTAAATGGAAATTCATGAGACTGAAAGGTTTTGGCAAAAAGTGTAATCAAATGATCTGTCACTGTTGCATCATTGCTTAAGATATACGGTACCAGTTCGGTGGTTTAGATGTTTAGATTGTCAAAGTACCAGTGAGGGAGGCATCTGATTGGTGCCAAATTCAGCAGCGTGGCAACGACCATCCAGCCGGAGTCATAACTTCATATCTTCAGCGACAAGAAGAACAAGAAGTCCTGTACCAGATGCCACGCCCCCAGCTCCCGCTCCCCCAAGTCCAGATGTCAGTATCAACGAGTCAGTTTGGGATTACATAAAGAGACAGAAGCAAGTGAAACAATCCAATTTCTCCAAGATGCTTGGAACAACCTACCCGCCAATTAAATTGAAAAAACTATGTGTGAGGAGAATAAGGGCCATTCTCTGCTGCTGCAACTAAATGATCAATAAGCTAATAATGTTGTTCTTTGGCTGCTTCACTTGACATGTAATATATATGTGTGTGTATTATATCTGAAGCGCATTCTAACAATACATATTGCAAAGCATTTACCATAATCAGAGGAGAGATAAACCTTCTAATAAGCCTGTCTTGTATCAGCTCAATAAAGCAGGATGTCTTTAAGAGGTCTATTAGCTGTTGTAACAAGAAATCCCAATTTGTTATGTATTATGTGGTCTGCTTATGGATTGCGCACCAGTTTTTTTGTTTTTTCTTCTTCTCACAGCAAGGGTCACATTTAGTCAATTTCAGCAGTTACACCTCATTATGCACTAATGTATACCTCATCCCTGATATATTTTTCTTTAACTGTACTGTATATATATCCAATTTCAAAACCTTCACATACCAAGAAAATTGTCCCTGTCTTTGCTGTGACATTCAGCACGGCCATTCGTCAAATCAATAACTTCATAATGATGCCCTGTGAGGATTTTGATGGAACTGGGACAGGATTAGACTTTTGAAGACCTCTGCTTCGGCTCCATCTCAACGATTCAGAAGCCACAGACAAAGTCTGCAGCCATAATCCAGATGCAAGCACTGTAACTTTGCAGCCATTCCCACAGTTTTCTCTGATAAAAATCTCAACTTATATACCTGCCGCAACCCTCCTGGTATTTTCACCCAGTTACATCAGCAACTCCATGTGTAAAACCTGAAAGAGAGGCTCCTGCCATTTGGTCATGCAAAATTAATGAATGTAAACTTTTTTAATGGGTTGAGCTGGATGTTTGTGTCTCTGTGTGCACCGTATGCAGGCCCATGTGCGTGTATACATGCTGTGAGGGAGGATGTGGATTATAGCACTGCTACCTCTGTCTAATGAGCACAAACCTTAATCCACACCTACCAGCTACTAATTCCTGACTCACCTAGTACTTACTTACAAACCAGTGCTGAGTAAGAGAGTGATGGCATCATGACAAAGGCTCATGCGGGTTGTTGTCTCTTCCTATTCAAGTTGAACGGAAATGAATATTGACTTTAAAAAAGAAATAGGCATATAGTATATATATATATACGTCATATTCTTAGTTTTTATTGTATGCTTATTTGGTCAGAATGGAACAAACTAAATGAAGAATATTGATTCTGGCAATACTGATTTTAAGGTTCTATAGGGAGCCTTTATGTTTGGCTCTGACTTATATCATTAGTCAAATTTGACTAGTGCAACATTTGTGCAGGTGGCCACTAAAAATATTTTGTAATATCCCTTTAATTCCAATATGAGCATATAACCTGCTCAGGATAACATAGCCTACAGACTGTGAGGTCGCAGGATTATCTGTTGCTTTGAGTTTTGACAGCCTCCACATCTGCCATCACCACATCTGGACAAGTGACGGCTAAGGCGAGTTACAACCCTCTGAAACAAACATGGGACTGGATGTGAAGGAGCAGTACAGCATGTATAAAAAAGATGCAGGTAGTCTCCGACTCTAAAAAGTGAAACCAATGGGAAGTGCGCTAGATCTGCACTTTTTCTGACAGCCTGCAGGGGGCGACTCCTCTGGCTGCAAAAAGAAGTCACGTTTTATAGAGGTCTATGAGAAAATAACTCCAATTCCCCCTTGATTTGTTCCCTCAGAACACATTTCCTAGCAAGCCTATGATCTTGATCGCTAGTTTCATGTTTGTTTCGTAAATTACGATTCAGAATAAAGTGAAATAGATGATACAGCGGCTACTTTGTGATTGGCAAGTTGCTATTGTATCATTATGTGTTGTGTCCTCTAGTTTTTAGTCAAAGCCTCTCCTAGCTTGTTATGTCTGGTTTCAAAAGAGCAAGATGGTGATGATGAAACAGTAAACTCAAAATGGTAGTCTGCAAACTATTGGGTGGCATCACAGTCCATCTTAAACATACAGTTTATGTAAAAAAAAGGTGCCAGTGATTCAGCAGATGTTACCACTTTCCAAATGTAGCTCCAATGTTGAAGTACAACCTATTTAGCCTAGTTTCATAGCTTTCACTTCCTGACTGGAATGCAAAAATTACCACCATGGGTAGGCTGATGAAATCTCAGTTAGCCTAAAATTGAAAATACAACACAGGCTTGTTTTTTTCTCCAGTTGAGAACATTAGCTCTGGAAACCAAGAACCACCCACCCAGAACCTACATGCTTTGTTCAGGCAGTAGGCAAATCAAATTTGTCCACACTGTTACTTGCAAGTGCATAGATTGGATTAGTATGTCCAGATGTCAGCATCCTGTCTTCATATGTTGCTGCGGTAATGATGTATAGTGGACTAATCAGTGGTTACTCTGGTGACACAGTAGGTTCTTTTTAGCTTTGCCCATACAGAAGCCTCCTCCCATAGCACCAGCAGATATTGTTTTTATTTCCATGGATCTCCACATTGCCCTCCTTAACATTGCGCGAGTAGCGGCATGAACACCACTCATCACTTCTGTCACTCTGGACTTGAAGTCATCATTGAGCATCTTGTGAGTGAAGCGAGACACTTTTGTAATGCGATTTGAGGAGCCGAAGCATCCAGACTGAGACACATCTGGAGAAATCCGATTGGAATCACAATTCAAAGCTCCAAATGTAGTTTGGAAATGATGTGCAAAAAAAAAAAAAAGCATTTCTTGTGTTATTTCGTTGTCCAGACTTTCCAAGGAATCAATCTGGATATGCCAAAAAATGGATTTGGGCTGTCTGTCTGAACAAGATCTAAGACGTTTCCATGAAATTCACTAAAAACACTAGATCCCCTGGTGAGAAAACAATAAAATATACCCAAAAGCTGCTGCAGTCGTGTTGTACTTTATACTTTCTCACAGAAAAAATAAGAAGAATTCAAATTTCAGTTCAACTTTAAGGTGTAAATAAGCCTTTTCATACACATGCTCTATACTCAGAGATCACTGAGCACACACAAACAAAGCGATATACACGACATACACGCTAGACATCCTCACCTTTGCTGGCAAACTTTTCTTTACCTGCAGACATATACGGGGGGAGCTGTCAGCCCATGTGAGAACCCTATACAAGTTATCATATTGATCAGCTAAAAGGACATCTTCTTTGAAAAGCGCTGCTCACAGACACACCATTTTATTTGTCCTTATAATTTTGGCTTACCGCAGCTGACAAGTGTGATGTCCTTTTACACACCGACTGAGGGGGGAGAAAGTGCTGACATGGACACTTGTCCCATGAATTTCGTGCCTGCGACGGCAATCTGCTGACGCCGCCAACTGTCTCAGGAAGAAATCTCAACAAAGAAGTGAAATTAAATGCCGACAACTTCTTCTGTGCTTTCTGGAGTTACACCCAAGCTTTAATATTTCATCCCTGCTTCCATATCTCCCATATCTTTTTCCTGCTTGTCTGACCGTAGAAGAACCAGGTTCAAGGAATCAAGGAAAACAAAACGCTCTTTCATGTATTCTGACCACTGGTTCCTCCTCGTTTTTGGAATGTAAAGAGCCCCTTTTGCTTATCCTCAGATAATACAGAGTAAATTGGATTATTTAAATCTTCGTTCATGCTGTAAATTTTTTGGGAGAAAAATGAACTTGTCAGACATTCTGGATGACTCAATCAACATAAGTTAATTGCAAGACTCTGCAATGTTTACAAATTACAATGAAACGTTTCTTTTCTTCTTTTGCATTTATCAAGAAAATGAGCTGAAAACTGGGGCAGAAGAGCTATATTCTAGGCAAGACATGATGATCTTCTTAGACGTTTAGGAAATAAGCCTGTGTTTTAGCTCATATATACTTATTCCCTCCTTTACCTGGATAAAACAGATTTTTGTTGTTCTGCCATTGTATGTTAGGAATAGTTGATACTATATTGTAATGTAAGGACCTAAGAGATAAGCACATGACTGTATTAAAACAACTTTAACAAAATCTAGCAAATTTTGAATGAATTATTTTAACAGTGATATTTGTGTCTCTGCAATGACCTGAGACAAAACTTAGAAACCAGAAAAAAAAGAGCATTATCCAGAAATGGGTGAAGTAAAACAACCAAGTCATATGAGAGAACTGGCTGTACAAGAAATATGGGTCACTATGTTGCCTGGAGCCTTGGATTTGATTCATAAGGTTTGACCTGAAGGAATAATTCACCCTGATATGAAATTCACAAATATTGGGGCTGTCATCTTGAACAGACATGAACATTTCCAGACAGTTTTCAGAGACAGAAAAAAATATATAAAATGAATCTTGAAAATATTCTGATTTATGAGACCTAATGGAGGATGTTTTTTTTTTTTTTTCCCCAAATCCCCATGTGCAGGATTTCAGAAGACCTCAGTCCTGTGTTTGTTGTGGTTTCCCCCCCTCAGGATGCTGCGTGCTTTTCATTTATTTCTCGTGATTGCATGACATCCTTGGTGCAGAGATGTGACCTTGGAGAGACTGTGGTATCTTGTAGCACTGTGGGCGAATCACAGATATCCTCTTTATGTGCCGTATCCCCTCATATGATCGTACAATGTTGGAAATTTTTTTGAAAAGGAAACATACAATGCTTTCCTCGCAGTGCTTCCCTTTGTGTTTGCTGACAGCTTACAAGACTGTAATAAAATAGAACTGGAGGGATGAACTAATCTGAAATCTTACCAAGACAAAGCCCTCAGAGGCTGGTTGAGAACCTGGTAAAGAGACAGTAAATCAGTCTGTCAGTCTGCTCAGTACCCTGAATATACATATCACTTTCTATTATCTGTCTGTAGACATATACTGTCTGCTGTGGGCCTATCAGCTTTATTTATGACCTCTGTGCATGCTCTTAGAGCACAGAATATTTGTGCTGTTTAGCTACAGTAGGAACCTGTCTCTAAGGATGTGAGGCTGCCAAGAAATTTGGTTCCGATATACATTGTACCCAGAGGATGAATCCTCCTGAGTTTGGTGATCATCTGACTTATCTCACATCAAATGGATTGGCGCGATATTTTTTTTTGCAGACATTCATGGTTCAAAGACAACGCATCATAAATGTTGTTGAACCACCTTGACGCTGAGATTCATAATTCAGCAACGATTCATCATCATGTATTGTACTCTGTGTGTACTTTTAATCAGCAAACATTAGCATGCTGTTCAAGGTGGTTTACATGGTAAACATGATGATTGCAAAACATTCACATGTTAGCATTGTCATTACAACAATGTCTACATTGTCATGCTAGCTCAACGTGAAGTCGTGCTTAAGGCTGTGATCAGACTGACAGTCGCCCTGCATGACAAAGCACAGGCCTCTCATTCATGTGAATAGAGCAGGTCTGTTGATGTGGGCGGGTGCCAATGCAGGGAAGACCAGATTCTCCAAACTAGTTGAGCTGGGCTTAATGTTCTCTGCAACATATCTTCTAAGGCAGGGGTGTCAAACTCTGGTCCTCGAGGGCCGCAATCCTGCATGTTTTAGATGTTTCTCTCTTCCAGCACACCTGATTCAAATGATCAGCTCATCATCAAGCTCTGCAGAAGCCAGATAACGATCCTGATCATTTGAATCATGTGTGTTGGAAGAGGGAAACATTTAAACTTGCAGGATTGCGGCCCTCGAGGACCAGGATTCGACACCCCTGTTCTAAGGTGTTGCAAAATCCACAATCAAATACAAGAAAGAGCCCAGAAAGAGCTCTACTGATTAGTTAGACAATGATGAAATAGTCAGCGCTGTTGTAGCTTTCAATTGGCATAAGATAGGCCTTTATATGCATCAATCTGTCATATTTCACATCTTAATAAAGCCTTGTTAACACAGCTATCTATATTGTTTTAGTGCAATGCTGTTTTTGGTCTGAATCCCCACCAAGTGTAGCCTCACAGAGCTGCAGATTTTATTCTGAAACACTAATGTCTCACGCATATGTGTCACAATGACATACAAGTATTTGTGACACCTATCATGCAAATGTGACATGCCCTTGTCGCTGTATCTGTAAAGGTGCACAGGCTGAATCCTGCCAAATGCTCATGAGACAGAGATGGCAAGTGGTTGAGAATAGCATCGTTTGGAACCCGTGGAACCGTACGTGTTGAGATAAATGAGTAGTGGCCGCACAAACAGCCAGCACAGTACTGGACAAGAGAGAGAATACAGAGGTGGAAATACATGTGATGGTTGCAAATGAGGGGGGAAAAAGAAGAAGAAAGGAAATGAGAAGCTGAAGGAAATGTCTCATCGATGGTGTAAGTGCTCGAGGCTGAGACCTTAAAGTTAGAATAATGGTTACAAGAGATTTAAAGAATGACTTTCAAAGTCTGTTGAGAAAAGCTAAGATGTAGAAACAGCCAAGCAACAACACAAGGCAGGTCAGCATTTTCAAGTATGTCCCCAAAGTGGATTTCATCAACCACAATCCTGCTTTTTAGCTGCCAAAAGCTCTCTAGTCAAAATTTTAACGCTGTGCCATTAGTCAACAGAGATGTTAGGATGCTCTCAGGAAAGTCAGCCCTTTATGCACAAGCCCGAATCTCTGAAAGACAGTGACGTGAAGAGACCTAGTCAGGAGAAGCAAGGTGAAAAGCATAAAGATGAAAATGCCAAATGTTTCCCATTGATTGGAGTGTGATTGTTAGCTATGCATGTTGCCGTCTTGTTTGTCTCTCTCCTGCACTCTCAACTCTCCCTGTATTAGTTAAGATGCTTTTAAGGGGGGCTGACAGCAAAATGGATTAAATGGGGTTTGCTGACGGAATACATATCAAATCTGAGGGCATGCAATTGTGGGCTGCGGCATTTGCAAGGCTTATGACTTCTGCTGAGGCTGTGGATCCATCATGCCTTGCTTGCTCTCCTCTTCCCCTTGCTATTCAGATGTGGAGGAAGAGAGGAGGAGAAGAGCGAGAGGGAAAAGGAAAGAGCTCTTGATCACCTGCTTTGTCTGAAGTGAGTCACCTTGCAAATATATGAATAGCAAATGCAGGAAAAGTAATCTGGTGGCGCACTGGTACATCCTCCTATTTGCATACCTGCCAGCCCCTGTAGTTAGCTACTGCATTTCAGGACCTGGCACCTCAAATACGCAAAGGTATGCATATATTTTCTTCCCCCTTTTTTTTTTTTTTCCCAACAACTGTGTCTCTTTCTTTTTCTGTCTAGCCTTCCTTTGTCTCCTTGTCCATTTCTTCCCCTCCTCTATTTGCTTTCCTTCCCCTCCACTCCCCCCCCCTTCACCTCACTCATCCCTTTTTCCCGCTGTCTCCCTCAGACATCAGGGTGTATTTCCCCCCCGGCAGGATGCATGACAGGGGAGCAGGTGGAACGGAGAGCAAATGACAAATCTCTCTCTGTCCCTCCCTGCATCTCTCTCTCACTGTCCTGCCAGAGGCCCTTCTCAGCCTTCCTGCCTCCCTCCTTCCAGCACCTTCCCATCCTATCTGACCACATTGATATTCAAATCTAGCCAAGTTGCATTCCACCTTCTCTCGCCGTGAAGGTCTCGCCACATCCGCCGAGGGACAATGAAGTTGGGTTAATGTTCCCGCCCCGGTTCTCAACCCACAGTTGGACATATAAAAAAAAAATGACGGAGCATATGCTGCAGGTTTTTGCTTTGCATACTCACATCCAGGTTGCTAACTTAAGATCTATGATTAAATAAGCTTAAGGTGGTTAATAAAAGCTTGTGCGGCTGCTTAAATTAGAAAGTGGTTCCACCCTGAGGATGAATTAACTCCTATATCCCTCCCCTATGTCCTCGAGTTGTGTGTACATGAAGAGTCGGTCTGTATGTCAGTCATCATGTAGCTGCTTCTGTAGACACGGTCCCCAAAGAGAGACGGCCGAGGAAAGTGAGGAAAGACTGTTTGTCTGTCTGTTGTTGTTGACATGGTCCCACATGACATGCGAGTGGAGCCAATGTCTCACGTCTGGCCATGAGCTATCATTATCTTTGCCTTCTTCTCTCTGATGAATCTGCCCCAGCTCCTTGCTGAGGAGCTAGGCTTTATTTAATGGGCTCTTTCAGCCGTGGTTTGCTAGGCAGAAGCCTCTTACAAACCCATTTAAAGAAGGGTCTATGGATTTCATGGCTCCCCGGGCGCTCTCTCCTTCTTTCAATAAGGTGAAGTCCAAGGCTTTATCCATCCGTCAATGGGCCAGGGGAACAGTGGATGCAGCAGTTTTTAATCCCAGAGATGCCACTGTCCACTGTATGCTTGGCTGTTCTCTGATAGGAGGGCCTCCTTGCGCAGCTCTCACCTGGGGACTTTTAAGTTCCTGTGGCAGAGCAGATTTATTGTTGCATAGATGGGGATAAAGACTGGGCACCTTGGACTCTGCCTACAGACAGAAACACAGATAAAAGGATGGAGGGAGAGACAGAGAAAGAGGAAGGGAACTACATTCAGGTGAAGTCCTATACATACTGTATAGGTATGCAAGCACATTCGCATGGACTGCACAGATGTCTGCTGGCTTGACTTTTTTGCATTCTCGTCATCTGTCAGAAAGCATCGATTTCCTTCCGATCATCACAGATTAAAGCTGACAAGTAGGGCAAGTAAGTATTAGTGTTATAATAATAGCAGCAATTAAATAAATGTGTTTAACATAGTTCATACGCAAGATGCACCTCAAAATGACATCTATTAAACCACATAAAAACGAGATTGAAACATGATATGAGATAAATGCTCAAACGGCAACATACTGATGTCTTGCAGGTATAATGTTTACATGTTGGTTATATTAGTTTACTGTATTATATCACTGACATTCACTAATTAGCACTAAAAACAAGATAACTGTACAGAAGTTAGTGTTGTGAGTTTTGAGAATATTTGTGAATCTGATGTTGGAGTTTGATGTAAAGTAAGTTCATCATCAAAAATATTATAATTAATGTTTAGGAGTGGATCAATGTCTGTACCAAATCTAATAACAACCCATCCAATAGTGGTTGAGATACTTCAGGGATTGACTGACCACCTGGCTTTGGTACCCACAGAGCTGCATACTATGGTTAAATGTTTGTATGCATTTGTATTAAAAACTCAAAAAATATGATTGCATATTCTTCAACAGCAATACCTGCTTATCTGTTGCTTGATAATGGTCAAGTAGGACATTAAATTCTTGGTAGCATGCAAATGGCCATTATTACACCATTTATTTCTATGTACAGCCATAAACAAAACAAAAAAAATGCATTTTGTAACATGAGAGTAGAATTAGCTCCTATCAGGTCACTTGTGCCTCTTTCTTTCCATTAGTCACTGGCATACAAATGAAAGGCTCAGCAGATGAAGACCGATCAATGTATGATTCAGTTAGTTAGAAGCAAATGAAATGTGGTCAATTTTTTGGCCTCTTTGATAAATCAGGAGTGAGAAACATCCACACCTCTTTCAGAAATAAAAGTATTTTCTATTCTCAGTCTCTTGATTGTGCCCCAGAGAATTGCAGGGCAGTGGTTAATGGCATTATCAGAGGCAATCACTTCACTGAGGTCACAGAATGAGGACTTGAAAGCAATAAAATCCCCCACAATGAGAAATTATCCGTCATCACACACACACACAGAGACAGACACACACATGGAAGCACCTGTTACGGCATTTCTATAGGGGGGAAAAAATGCATGGAAACCCATTTGGCTATGTACTAAGCAATAGTTTAACATTTACTACACCATCATGTGTGGAAAACTAAATGCAGCAGACACAGAGAGATCAACACGAGACCAGTAAGTGTGAGGAATTTTTAGCAACATGCCTCAAAAGATTTCAATGTCAGTTTAGTCTGGACAAAAACATTTTTTGATGGATTTCCATGAAGCTTTGCACAGACATTCATTGTCCCCAGAGGGTGCATCACACTGACTTTGTAGTCTTCTGACCAGCAGGTCAAACTTTGCTCTTATCTTGTAAAATATTCATACAAATTTCTACAGACATTTGCAGGAGGTGAAGACTTTGGATGCTTTCAAGGATGTCCTAAATTTTCTTGGGTTGACGTCGTTTATGGTTCCCAGATGATATATCCTCATGTTCCAGTGGTGATGCCGAGAATTTGGTACACATGCAAGCCCTCCCTCTAAGGATGTGATTAAAAACAAAAATACTTTAAAATTATTATTATTTTACCATACCACCACAATTGAATCAACACTTTAAAATGTCCAAAATTCATGTTTATAACTAAAAACTTGCACAATAAGGAAACCATTAATAAGAAAAAGAGCTCATTAACAACTAGCTTACCCATTGTGAGCACGTTTCCCCGACATTAACATCTTACTCAAAGCACTCCTGTGCCTAAATAGGGCCACACAGTCTTGTTTGAATAAATATTCGTACATGGAGATCAATGCATTTGAGCATGCTGTAGGAGAATGTGCCCTCAGGGGCTTTCTTCTTAGCAAGTATAATTATGGTTATTTCTTTATCTGATCCTAAATTAATGATAGCAGAGATGACTTGCTGATCATCTGAGAGAGAGTGAAATGTATGAGTGTAGCGCAGAACCTGTGAGAAATAAAAGTGCGGCATCTAGACGTACCCATTTGTTTGCATCCTGTCCAAGTGCACAGATCGCTTCAGTACCATCAGCACCAGAGAAGCAGTCAGAGCCAGTCAGCCGTGAGGGAGACGAGGGATAAGCAGGACTGGCAGAGCAATCCTTCAGACCTTTAGAAAGGTGATACATCCAGCGATAACATCTACAGATTAGAGAATCATAGCCAAATGAGCTGTGTAAGGGTTATGCAAATCAGTAGGGCAGCAGTTTGCTGACAGCCTAAAGCCATGCAGGTTCTGTCATGTTTGGGCCTTTTCCTACATAAATATATCTTCTTTAAATGCTTGGACATTTGAGAGTTTCTCACAAACTCTACCAAAAGGTTGCAAATGCTAAAATCTGTATGTACTTTGATGTGTATGGGAATGAATGGCCTTACATTTGTTAAGTGCTGATGAAATTAAATGAAAATGCATATTTTGTCTGGTTCACTTTTATCGCTTGTTATTTCCCGAAGGTCTGTAGAAAAAAAAAAAAAAGGTGTTATGCCGTAAAATGTTTTTTAGTTGTCTCCCAATAAAACAATACGTGACACTCTGTTGCTTTCCAATTTGCTCTTAATAACTAAAGATGTTCTATAAATATGATGATTAGGAAACATGTTTTAGGGAAAACAGAGGAGCTTTGAAATGTTGAAAGCAGAAATGAAATGGCTCGCTCTCCGTCCCTTATTTTGTCTGCCATCGCAAATTGTTGTGTGGCACAAAATATACAAAGTGCTCTCATTCAAAAGTGCAGTTAAAGTTTAGACTGCTGAAAATTGCATTCAGATTACACAGCAGGTATGCCCATTGTTCATTGTGCTATTTTGAAACGTACTGTAAGTGCAGTGTAATCATTGTAGCCTACCGCCTGTTCTGCTTTTGATTCGGAGGAAAATTTGACTTGAAACTGCATGAGGTGAAAAAAAAAAAACACCCTTAGACACCTGAATGAATGAACAGTCTTTTTACATGTCAGATATAAGGCTTGTTGTTACATTTGAAGAACAACTTTACTGATTTTTATTGTCATTGTCTTTATTTGCGTTCTTCTTTTATAGGTCATGTCGAGACGAACTCACACTGAGAAGACAGCGGGGAAACGCGCTATACAGCATCACACCTAACGCACACAAACACTTTCAGTCAACTTCGAGCCTCATGTGAACCTCATTTGCATCTTTAAACTGTCAAAAGACAGTCGAACACTCAAAGGAAAGTCATGTGAACGCGGGGAGAGCAGCAACGTCTGGCAATCTTCAAACGATGAAGACATTTATGGAACTTTTCCGACCATTTAAAAGGTTTAACTAAATGAAATAGTAATTGAAACATTAATAATTCATCACCATTTCTCCATTTAGGCACATGCCACGGCAATTTGCTGGATGTAACATCTCTGTCTGAAACTCCTTGCAGGCAGCACTCTATGGTTTTATATCCCTTTTAAGGACATTGTTATACTTGTGTTTTGTAATTTAAATGATCTATCAAAGCTGCAATGAAATTTCTAAAGACGTTTATTCTGGGAAGATGGTGCAGATGCAGAACAAAAAAACAATATGCGTTGCTAATTCTTTCATCATAATCTCACAGAAGAATCCATTTAAATGAAGAGGACATGTCAAAATCCGTCCAACTATTGTAGAATTATTTCATTTCCTACCTGATTATATGAAAACATCAGAACTGAAGTGGCACAAAATAGTTCATATGTATATGTATGTGTCTGCTTAAATGTATGGAGTTGTCTGTGTTTTGACTGGGAGGGAAATGAATTAAAAAAAAAACTGCAGCACTTTTAGTTGAAGGTACTTGTCTGTGAAAACTTCCACTATCACGGCAGCAATCACTTTATCTCCTTGGATCTCCTCTGTCGTCTCTCCACGGGCTCGCAGATCAAACCTCCAGTAATGTTTGCTGACCCATACAGGACTCCACTGTGTCTCAATTCCAATCCTGGGAACTTTTCAAGAGAGTGCTTTTCACCACTTAGCCACATGTGGGAGAGCATACTATGCAGAAATTTAAATTTACCACTCAAACGGCGTCCAATTAGCACTTTATATTAGCAAGAAATCTTAAGAAATAATCAACTGAAGATGCTGGGTAATAAGATTTTTCCAAAGGAATTGGTGACACATTAATATTCATGTATCCAGAAAGTCATTGGTCGCCTTCTAAATCTGTACAGCGCCCCCTCTTCTCCAGCTCTCCCACTGCTCAGACCATCTGAATCCCTGTCGACGGGTCTGTTTTTAGCTTGTGCCGGGTGGAGGCCTGGCACGGTGTGAGGGGGGAGGCCGGACCAGTGGGGATGTCCTGGTGCAGTCTGTCCTACGCTGTACGCTGGACTCCTCGCCATCCCATATTAATCAGATTTGCCGCAGCAGCCATATGTCCAAGCAGCATGATAAACCCCGGCTGGTACCTGGCACCCACGGGACGCACTGTCAACACAGTGTGTGTGTGTGTGTGTGTGTTTGTGTGTCTGCACGGAAGTGTGCGTTTCACACGTCGTTCCTCCGGAGACATTCCTTCAAAGATGTGTTGAGACATCAAAAATGTTTGGCATAAATATCTTTGGTATCTTTTTGGGGTTTTACATTTTTCTTCGGGATGCTCTGAGTAGACAAAAAACAAAAGAGAACAACAGGGCATCAGAGGTAACCCTGATGGAGGAGGAAGTCATTTTTGGGCCAAGCGATCATTTGCCACAGAGTTTGGGAAATACATGGGGCTATGTACGTCACTGCAACAGGAGAACTGGCACTATGGAAGTGCATTAACAAAGGCTCATTCCTGTTTCCATCTGTCACCTTATGCCGAACAGTGCATTATATATTTCATATTCTCACATGATTCAGCTCCCAAGATGTCAGATTTTATTCACTGTTTCTATCACACTCCTTAACAGCATTGTGGAGACTCTACTGGAGTATTAGCGCCGCTTGATGATATGGAGAGCAGGTTGGAAATACAAAGAGTGACTGAATATCATTTCCTATCTGAAGCTTTCTATTAAATTCCACCCAAAAAAAAAAAAAAAATGCATTCCACAATCCATAATTCATAGCTGAACCTCGCAAGAGGCAACATCAACACTTGTCAAACATGATTAACTACGTCTGTATCTTACACAAATTTAATTCCTCTCTGTGTCTCTGCCTGCAAATCAGACAGCAATCACTGGCGAGCCGCTCACAAGATTTGTGGCTGAAGTTTTTCATGTGTTTGTCACAAGCACAAGGAAAAAAAAATAAAGTTTCTGGGATCCAAACTACTTTAAAGCCCTCACTGCAGTTCACTCTTTTGTTTGAACAGTCAGGGCAGATGTCGTTATTGCCATCTACTGTCAGCAAAGGACAAAAAAAAGAAAGAAAACACTGCAACTCATTCACAACTGTGTACATCAGGCAGAGTGTGGGGGTCAAAAGGTCAGCACCAGACAGTACTGATATTTGTGATTTTTGATTATTTATTTACCAGAAATATGCAAGACAAACATATTAAAATTAATCTTTACATAATGCATGATTTATACACAGTGCTGTGCAAAACTGTGGACAGTTACCACCAGCAAACAACATGTTAAATTCCTTCTGCAGCATGACATCAACCACATGGAGACTTAAACAACTATCTCCAGCAACAAGAAGAACATGGAGTCCTGCAACAGATGGCACTGCCCCCCCCCCTCCACCCTGTCCCAATCTGCCCCCCAGGGCACCAATACCAACAACATGGAGTCAGTCTGGGATTACACGAGGAGATAGAAGCAGCAGAGATAACCTAAATCCACAGAAGAACTGTGGCAACATCTCCAAGACGCTTAAAGAGCCGCATCGAGGGCATAATCTGCTGCAGCAAACGTCAGATATTTTGCAGTTTAGGTCACTTTGTATGAAGTTTATTGATGAATAAAAAAATATTTGTTGTGCAGGCGAAATTAGAAGATCAACTTAGGTCATGCATATTCAGATATTAAGCGCTCGTCTTTACATTAGAACACCAAACTGTACATTTCTCAAAAATAAAGGTTATGACATGCAAATATCAAATCTTAAATTCCTCTCAATGGAAACGTAGATGATATTACAGTTGCTCAATCATGCACGGTAGACTCTTCTTCTTCTCCTCACTAACCCGCCCACCCACCCGACACGTGCCCCCTTCTTGCCGCTCAACCCCCACCACCTCCACCACCATCACCACCACCACCACCACCTCACACACCCACCCTTCCTTTACCCTGACATACATCTGAGCAGGACCCTGCTGCACCTTTTGTCTTGGGCTGCCTCTTTGTTAGCAGCTGGTGGACAGAGGAGCAGCAGCCTGCAGCATGTCTACAGTGGGATGACAGCAGCACATCAGACATGCTTCTTTTTTTTTTTTTTTAAAGGACAAAATAAACTGAAGATGTATTTTTTTTTTATTTCATGGGTGAAATAATTATTTCATTGAACCTTTAGGGATTGGGTGGTTTATTATATTTAAAAAAAAAAGGTGCAGGGATTAAAACATATAAATATTTATTATAAGCATATCTTTAATGCATTTATTTATGGGGTGCTTTTATTGTCAAAAATCGAGCCATGTATGTGGTTGTGTCTGGTTGAGGTGTGAAGCAGCATCACCAGCACCAAAAGTGAACTGCAGATAACCTCATGACGTGGCACAGACATAGTATTCATGCCTATATAAAATTCACGGCGGCCGCATGTATCTGGTGGTGGTCTGAGCCGCTGATAAGGCTTTGCACACTATCTGCCTTCAGTCTAGATGAAGGATGAGCTTCTCAGGCATAGACGTTGTCCATCCTGCTGATGCTCCCTCGTCTCATCGTAAACTCTTGTGCACCCTCTGGTGCTTGCTAGTCTCCCAAACTTCTTTGTGTAGCCTGCTTTGCAGATTGTCTTCCTTGTCTGTGTGGTTGCTCATTATTCAGAGACAGACGGATCTCAGGTCATCTGCAGCTGCAGCAAAGGAGAAGCAGGAAAGATGGCGATCATCCATTAGACCGACCGGGCGCACGCATGAAATACGAGGACAACTTTTGGGAGGATCGCTTGAGGAGAAGATTGTACCAGTGAGTTTTTTCCCCCCGCTTCTTCGCACTATATTTCCAGTTTCGTCAAGGTTTTCGGCTGGGCTTTCAAGGTCTGCGAGAACGTCGCTATGGTAGATCATGGGATATAATGTGGAGAGCGCCTCGTGAATGACCTGGAAAGAGCGGATCTCCCCCCTTCACCGTTTCTCCTTTTAGTCCAGTTTGGTCCAGACGACTCGGTTGGAGAGAAAGTCGGGGTTTTTTTGTGTGTGTGTGTGTGTATATGTGTGTGTGTAGTCGGGTGGGCGCTCCGGCTGGCACCCAATGCAGCCAAAGTCAAGTGGGTCTTCTCGCTTCCCAGTTAATATCCTAACCAACCCGCTTCCTCGCTATGTCGCCTTTCGGTTTGTTGTCAAAGTGACACAAGGAAATGGACGCGGCGGTAGCTAAACGACGCTTCGGCTTGCAGTGTGTTTCGGGGGGCAGCTGAGTGGGGTTTTTGTTGTGCTGACATGTCTGGTCAGGAGGGGATCGCTGGCCCCGGCGGTGCGTCCCCCCTCTCCGGCCGTGCGTGTTGTTGCGCGTTAGCTTCATGGAGAAGCCATTGCACGGATTGCTCTCTCCTCTTCCCAAGCAGCCTCCATTAGCGACACAGTGGAGCTGGCATAGCCGCTGGTCCAGTCACACACACACTCTCTCCATGTCCAGCGTGAGGAGGCTGTGGTGT
Organism: Stegastes partitus; assembly: GCF_000690725.1. NCBI lineage: Eukaryota > Metazoa > Chordata > Actinopteri > Pomacentridae > Stegastes > Stegastes partitus. The sequence continues at coordinate 154,056 of NW_007578140.1, read as the reverse complement.
GTGCTTCCCCTCCCCTGCTCCTCTCTCTATTTTATTTTCATTTTTGATTATTATTTTTTTAATATCTGCTGGCGATCTGTACGAGTCTCCACAGTTGTTGGAGCTAAATAATGTGGATGGTCGTTGAAATGACTGCAAATGCATGTTGTATCTCTATATTCTTCTGCTTTTTTTTTTTTTTTTTTT
>NW_007578140.1:103302-153849 GCF_000690725.1 Stegastes partitus | reverse complement strand
GGATTCATATTTTTGCTGTCACTGCTCTCAAGTCAGGTATGTCATACTAGTGAGGGCTTCACCATAAAATGGAGGAAGGCAGATGAGTCTCCAAGGAGAGCCCTGGAGTCAGACAGGCAGGATCCCTCACGCCAGAACAAAGGTTGTGTTAAAAAAAAGAGAGAGAGATCGGCCACCTCCTCCTTCTCCTTCTCCTCCTCTTCTTCTTCCTCTCCTTCTTCTTGCTCCTTTTTCTTCTTGCCTTTTTTTTTTCTTCTTCTTCTGCTCGAGGGAGGAAGTTTAGTGTTGCTAGAGGAAGCAGAAGAACTCTGCAAAAAGTCAGCTTAGATCCTTTCAGTGGTGCTTTCAAGGTTAACTTCTGCCTTTTAACTCCATGAACTTTAATTTTGTGGGGATTTCAAAAACACATGGGCAACTTTTGCAGATGTAGGTTTTGAGGCAACGTGCGGTTTGTGATGTCTGGATGGATGAGATGGGAATTTTAATGCTGAATAATGCAGTGTTTTTTTATTTTTTTGAGCCATGCAGGTAGTTAATGTTCAACAAAGTGGTGTCAACACGCTCTCGCTCTCTCTCTTCTGTTTGACGGTGAAGCAATGGCTGTTGCAGGTTAAAGGAAGTTCTCAAGATGATTCTCTTTTTTGGGGTTTCTGCTCAAATGAAGTCTCGGTTTCTACAAAATAAAAGACCTGGTTCCTCATGGGGGTGTTGTTCGCACATGACACGGCGGACTCCTTGCGGGTCGGCACGTGTGTGTGTGTAGTGTGAGATTGTGCTCGTTTGTCAGGTGTTTTTTTGAGTTCTTTTAAAAGTTATTTAGATGATCGGGTCATTTATTAACAGACTCAGATGTTGCAGTGCGCTCGGCGTCCACTGCACAGCCTTAGGTGACTTTTCACACATTATATCCTAAAGGTGTCTGCTGACCAGCCTGTCAGGAAAGTGAAGGAGGTGCGTTTGCAAGCTGTTGTGTGTTTCTCTGTGTGTTTTTTTTTTTCCAAACCGCTGCATGTGTGTGTGTGTGTGTGTGTGTGGGTGAGGAAGAGAGTGTGGTTGTGCTACGCTCTGCAGTTCCCCTGGCCACTGTGTGAAATCTTGCTGACAAGGAGACTGTGAGCTTGACACACTGTGCTGCGACAATGCTGGGGCTGAGAAGAGCAATCAAAATGGTGGCGATGCTCCTTCTCCCCGGCGTGGCAGGGCAAACAGGTTCTCAAGGAGGAGCAGACAGAGGACGGCCGGGCAGGAATCTGCTGCGGTCGACACATTTGTGTTGCAGACAGGGTGCAGTGGATTCAGTCTGCTGGATGTTCTGCAAATGAGCTCAGTGATTTAAACCTGCAGGTGATGGTGATGGGGTTTTTTTTTTAACGAACAGGTTGTGATCTCTTTTAGTGGTGTAGCAACTTTGGCAAGTCTTCTTGATGCATTCACTCATGACTAGTTGGTATCTGTCAAGGGGCCCCAAAGGTCTCAGAGGCCCCTGAAGTCCCTCAGGTTCTCTGTATGCTAATTTCTTTGTTGATAAATGACACTTCTGTATGGTAATGTGCATCACTGCAGGGCACTTTGGTGGCTGCTGTGGTTTTACAGTTTGGAGGCATCGTGTCTTAAACTGATCAATCAATTAATCAATTGTGTGATCACCAGAACATTGTTTTTATGATCTCATGCACTGTGATTGTTGCTTTCTTTGCCATATTGTATGCTAATATTCTGGGATTTTAGATGGAATGTAGGAAATCGAGTGGATCTCGTTTTCTGTCGGATATTTTTGAGACTAAAAGATTCATTATTTCTTTGGAAATATTATCTTTAGAGTTAAATATGGATGAAATTATTGTCAGATGCAACACTACCAACCTCAAATTAGTGAAGTATTTTGGTGAAAATCCTGCTACATGGTGCAAACCTTCCAACAAAATAGTGTTTTAGTGAATTTATTGTAAATTAATTGACATACAGGAAATACAGGGCTGTACGGAGGTCAAAGGGATTCACTGATTGGTCACCTGGACCTGCCACGATGACACACATACTCCTTTTACAACTGAATTATTTAAATGAACTTCCAAGATGCTACAAGGTTCTCCAGTATCAACATCTAGTCTTCAGCTTTTGTTTTATTCCTATAGGTTTAATTTTATGGCCCCAAATCTGCAGCCACCTAAATATTTGCACCCATCCAAATCCCACCCGGTTGAATTTTGACTCCTGCGCGAAAATATTTAACACACATTGTGACTGCGGTTCAGCTTTAAGGTGACAGGGCAGAACTGAACTATGGCGGACAGAGGAAAAAAAAAAAAATTACATAACTGGATTTTTGCAAGGTATTTCAGGATTACACTAAAAAAGCTTGACAGAGAGGACAGAGGATCAAACAAGAGAGACTTGTGTGATGGTTTTGAATGCTGGAAGGAAGTGGTCATGAAGCTCATCACTCGCCCCCTTTCTGCGTCTCATGCTCTCACACTCGCAAGTAACCACACACACACCCGTACAACTGCTCTCTCCGTCCCTCCCTCCATCCCTCTCATTCACTCGCTCACATTGGGTGATGCACTTCTCCATTCTTCTCTACCTGGGGCAGTGGAGAAGGCTGGGGAGGCACACAAAAGCAAATTGAAATGCTCCAGTGAGTGCTTTCTTGACATGATGCATGGCTCATGAGATGCAGTCTGGCCCTTGCGACTACACTTGCAAGTGCGCCGTCACACGCAGGCCCCAGATCCTGAGCAACAAGAAGAAGAAAAAAAAAAAACTCCCTACTTTCTCTTGCATTTCACTGACCTACCTCGCTCCATAAACGTGTTTATTTCTCGATTCAGCCACAGAAAACCCGCCCTGATCGAAGTGCTTCACGCTGTAGATAAAGGACTATGTGCGAAACTGAAAAGCAACATCATGTCAGGGTTTATGTGGAACAAGGAAGTGGCTTGGTAGAGGTGTCATTCCAGTTTCTGTTGTCAGTTGCCACGTTACACTGCTGCTAAACTGGTTCCTCCTCTCTGTTTTCCACCAGAACATCAACAGTTCAACGTTGCCTTTCCCCTCTTGGAAAAAAAAAAAAAAAAAGGAGGCTTGTAGCTCAGGGAAGGTTGCTGTCGTGTCTCTCTTTATCTGTCACTGCTAGTCCTTTCTACATGCAGGGGACTAGTTTTGTAGAAACTGAAGGTATAAAGTGGCCGTGCTGATGACAGTGAGTCCAGTGAGATAAATTAAGCTATCTACACGGTGTTCTCAGGTTTCCAGGCTGAATTCAGGATTTATGCCCTTCTCTAGTAAGACACAGTGAACCAACTCTGTCAGCCTCAAGCTGCATGTAGTGGAAAAAATCCTGAATTCTTTGGAGACGCCCGTTCCTTGGGCAGTGTGGTGCCACCGGACAAGGCCTTCATTGAGCAGGAACAGGAGTGGTCTTGTAGAAGGGATCCACACTGGCTCGGCCTCCGAAGCAACAGAGCTGTCCAAGGACGATTAAATATTTAAGAGCTTGGAAAGGAGGTCTCAGTGGTAAGTTAATATTGATGGGTCTCTCATCTTTCCCTTCTCAAACTTGTTGAGCCGCCTCAAGAGGTCGGTTTGGTGGACCTGGAGAGGAACCTCGCTTCTTCTCCTTTTAAATATCTTTAACCTTTAAAAAGATGACCATCGCTCCGGTTTTTCCTCCAAAGTTTTTTTTTCTTGCGAGGAAACCAGACTTGAGTTTGGATTTTAGCTTTCTTTTTTTACCGCTTCCTGTGTCCTCTTATGGTCACTCTGAAATGCTCCATCCTGACTGTAACCTCACCCACTGCCTGTAACAGTAGTAACTGCCATGTCAGGCTTACAAGGAAGTCAGCATTGCAGTGTTTTCTGGCAGTTGTCCACTGAGCACCACTTACAAGAAACCCTTCAGTGCATCTCGTCGCCTTTTCTTGTAATCTTCTATTTTAATCAGTATCTTTTGGTGAATTGGGAGAATTAGATACGTCTGAAGGCATTTTGGTAAACGGGGGGGAAAAAAATCAAGGCTTTAGACTTTTAATTGAGATGCGATAAGAACCTTCAGTGGAGGATGGTTTTGCTGACAGCGAGGAAGAAAGCGTCTCATAGTTACATCATACAAAAAAATATCCTAAATGACTGGATCATTAGTGACCTTTTTTGGTACAGTTTGGTACCTGGAGACACGACCTGGAGGTTGTGCAGCTCGTGTACAGTAAATTGAATGTGTTTTCTCAGATATCGCAGAATTTATTCGAGACGGCAGCAGATTGATTTACGTCAGGAAATGGTTTCCTAGGAGAGATGGACTACAAGGCTGCATGGAATGTAAGGTTTCCTGGAGTAATTGTCCTTGTGGAAAAACACTTCCTGGTTTCTCTCCAAGATCTGTCCTTGGACATCCTTCACTTGCCCGACTCTTCAGCGGTGTTTATTTAGCCCATGAACCCCAGCGTGTTTCAGTTTTGGGAGATCTGACTCAGGGATATTATCATTCTCTTATGTCCGATGTGCGGTTCAGACGTATGCGTCGTGTGTGTGTGTGTGTGTGTGGAGCAGCTAGCGTTTGTTTTATTTTCGCTGTAGCCTACTTGTGTACACGACTTAATAGAATTCTTTTTCGCAGAATTTTTCTCTTTAAACTCAAGGGAAGAAGGCTCTTGAGAAAACCAAATATATCTACCTATTCTTTCCCATATAAATTTGTAAAAATAATCACGCCTGAGGCTATTAATTAAATTGTGCACTTAATCATTTTTGGATGGAATATTTAATCATGTTGCTGAGGGTTGCCCCAAGTTTTATCTCGGATGCTTTTCAGTGCAGCAAGAAAAAAAAAAGACCTCACGTCTCTCATAGAAGCGCTAAACATGATTAGAACATGTCGGGTCACCTATATTTGATATCTTCCTGAAGTTCTCTACAACCAGGTGATTGAAAGCTCCACATTTAGAGGCACGGTGATCCGATTTAGAGCATTTGTCTTTAGCTCGTCAAGAGCAGCAGAGCCTCGCTCATAGGTGGCCATCTTTACAGTGAACAAAACCACATATCACATCTCACTTCTGCTTTTCTGCTGACTGCCATGACAGTCTGCAGAGGAACCGACAGGAGGGGAAGCTGCTCGCTCAGGTCTGTGCTCTTAAAGTTAAACATTTCCATCTGTGTAACAAGATAGCAGAGCGAGCAGAGGCTGCTCCACTCAGCTGAGCAGGACAGTCAAAGACCTTGAGGAGCACAAAATGGTGGATGGCCATGCCACTGATACTCCAGCGTGATTGGCTGTGTCTCTTTGGCCACTGTGGGGCTGGCTGTGTGAAATGGAGTCCTCTGTGTGGAGCGTTGGCCCAGCCTCAGCTCTGATGCAGAAGATAATTCTGTCAGCCCCGAGAGAGAGAGACGAGTGAGCAGCCAAGTGAGGTGACTATACTAAAAGAAGAAGGCTGAGCAGTAGACTTTCAGAGAACTGGAGCCATGCTTGTCTGCTTGCTTCCACCTCTTATCCTCACATATCTGCTGGGTTTCCCTGGCTGCTGATTTCTGTTATTAGCTGTTTTGGTGCTTTTTTTTCCAGGTATTAAACAGACGTGCAGTAGCTGGAGAAATGGTGAGGAGGTTAAGTTTTGGTTTTCTTACCAAAGAATGAGGAGAGTGACGATGTAAGGGTATTCATTATCTAACCTTCACACCCAGCAGGCTCTAGCTGAGGGATTTACCAGCCCCCTGTTTTGTTGCTTTGTGAAAATTTCAGCCTTGAAGGTCACATAAATATCTCTGCGGATCATGATTAAAACGCAAATGCGGGAGATGCAAAAGACTGTCAGCGTTGCATCTCGAACGCGCTCGTATTTTTTCAGCGTGGTGAGCGTTCACCATGACAACGTGAAGACAGTAGCCACATGGAAGATGCTTGTCTCCCTTCTAATCTGCTTGGTCATTATCGTCTGTGCAAAAGAGGCCAAATGTTGCTACTGAGTGCTCTGTGTTGCAGCCGTCCCCCTTTTCACAAGGAACAATCTGAGCCCTTTGCTAAGCACAAAGACTACCCTTGGAGCAAGGTTACTTGTACCATGATGGCCAGCTTCTTTCTTTCTTTTTTCTTTTTTTTTTCTCAGTGCAGCTTTAGAGAGAAACATGGAATTAGCTAGTTGGATGTCTTTGATTGAGAGAGGAAATGTCTTGGTTTTGCAAAAGAAAGACCATAGAGGGGAGAGCGAGTGCGCTGATGTCAAGTATTAAAGGCCGTCTGACTGGGTGGGTGATGTCAGGTAACCATCTGTCAGAGCGAGACAGGCTGACACATGCGCTGTCTGACCTTGCAGTATGGATGACCCAGACATAAAATAGAAAATGATCATCTCTTTCTGGGATTAACACGGTATTTCAGCGAGGAGACACACAAAAAGGCGTTCCTGCCTCCACCTTCTGTGTCTGTTTTTGCTGTAAGCACTTGCTTGAAGGCCCCAGTCAGCAGAATGCTTTCAGGTCCAAAGATCAACATTCTGCAATCATCTAGGCTCTGCTTGTTGTCCTTTATTACAGAGGTGACACATGCTCGCATTGTGTAATGCATTAACAGCGGTGGTAAATCAGATATCCCTCGCATATTATTGCAAAGTAAATCCGTTTAAGAGCAGCAACGTTGTGTAAACATTCATTCAGTGACACAAGAAAAAAATAATTAAGTTCTGCATCTGCTACATTTTGTTCCATTAAACCTGCATTCAGTCAACTTAATAGGATGGCGGTAAGCTTACACGATCTTCTCCTTTACCCAGAATCCTTTTGGGTGAGCCTGAGCCTGCTGCGACGAGTTGTTTCTTTTTTACGCCCTCTGAATGTGACACTAGTGAAGGTCAGGCTGCAGACAGATCAGCAAAGCTCACTGGATTGCAGCGTCTGAAAGGCTCTGCACCTGTATTTACCAGTCCTCAGAGACAAACGGGGATTACTGAGCCGGTTTCCTAAATGTTCACAAAAATCCTGACTTTCTTCTAAATTCATTCAGTAAACTGGTAGGGAAAGTTAAACACAAAAGACTACTGTTTGTGCTGTGAATGGGCAAACACTTGTGTTGTGTGAGTGCTCGTGTACCTCATTAATTCAGACTCGTAACTATGTTAACATTCAATTAAATCATACATGGGACGCATTGAAAATCATCGAGTCATCTAATTTTGTTTAAATTGATTTTAATTAGATCAAATGAAACTTGATCTTCGAATGTCAAAGTGTACAGTAATGAGCTCAGGCAGCGGCGAGGCAACGAAACATCTTCAAGACGTGACCGCAAAATGTTTCAGATTAAGGACAGAAAGAAAAACATATCTGATTTAAGGCCCTTTCAAATTTCTTCTGAAACATAGTGAAGACAGACGTAAAGGAAGGAATTACGGCAGCATTAGGACCATATCTAGATCAGGTCATCTTTCTATGATGGATGGTCACATAAAGAGGAAGCTCTAAAGGAAAAACTACCAAGAGGCCAACAGCAAGCTGCTAAAAATAACTGAAGGCCTGAGTCTGTCCACAACATTCAGTGAGCAGGAGTTTTATGTGCTCTGCACACTTCTGAGCCCTCTTCAGGGCGACGGCATAAAGACCTCTTCTCGCCAAAAGGCACATCTTCATTTTGCAAGCATGTGGTTAATTCCCATGACAGGAAGTGGAACTGGTGGTCTGATGAAATCAAGGTAGACTGTTTTGATCTTTCTTCCCAAATATAGAGGAATAATGGCGCAGCTACACTGCTGTTGGGTAGACGGGGAAGAAAACGCTTTCAGAACATGGAAACAAATATGTCGAAAATTAATGTGATATTGCACTGTGGCTTCAAAGTGAAATTCTAAATCCAGATTTCCAGACGTTCATGTGCTTCTGCTGCATATTTGAACAGGAGAATACATTTCCTGCTTGAAAATCAATCTGGTGACATTTTGTAAATCTAATAAATGTAAAATAATAATTTTGTTTGACCATCAAGGAATTGCAGGACAATGGTAAATGTTAAAATGCAGTTTAACGATAGCGCACTAAGAACTGACCCTGTGATGTCAGAGAACAATCACAGTCTAAAGTCTGCTACCATGAGCCACAACGAGCTGCAGGTCAGATCAGACCCAGTGAGGCTGCAGCAGCAAAACCAGCGAGAGTTAAATCCGGATCCGTTTCGTCCCTTAAAAATTCACCTTTTAGTGTGTAAGAGGAAGAATGAGCCGTTTTCAGTTTCAGAATTTGCACAGTCTTGCTTGATGTCAGATGGAATCCTGATGAAGGAGTGCGAGAAGAATGTCTGTAGTCAAGGCCGCGTTAGCTGGTTAATGGTTGACCTACTTTTTTGAATGCCATATGCCTCCTGAAACAGATTTGTCGTCAGATTAACGGCAGCATTTTTGGTCAGGTGGAGGATAATATCTTACGACAATGTTGATGATTTTAGTCACTCTGAAAGACACTTTGGACGTCTGGACTATCCACAGTGGGCTGATTCATTAAAAGCGTGGCCTGGCCTCAGCATTGCTGTGATTAAGATTCAGATGTGTAACTGCATAGCTTGTGGTTTAGCTGAAAATATGAGTAATAATGCTGCTCGACTTGACATTTTTATTCAAGAGGCGGTAATGACCTCAGAACAAAACCCAAGAATTAAATTATCCTCAGAGTTGTGAGGAATAATTCATTCACAACAAAAGATTTTTACGTTAAAATGTATGCCAGCGCTCTGCGGGGAGACGAGTGACGGCATTTCTGATGTGTTTCCAGCTCTGGTCTGCTCTTTTCTCTTGCATTCTCATCCCTTTCATTCAATTCCAGCAGATGTCTGATGAATGTTATGACAAAATGCTCATACTGAACAATATTGATTTCTCGCATCTCCTTTGAAAAGGCCTGGTTCATTGATCGGCCAGGTGGGATCGATGTTTCATCTCTGTGTATTCAGACTTCCTCAAATGAGCAGCATCATGTGATCGCATCATTTACGGAAGCTCTGTGCTCTGATCTCGGGCGGTGAGGAATGAGGTCAGTGTCCAGCTAGCTGCTCTTATCACGCAGGAGCCGAGGCACCTAAAATGAGGCGGATATGCTGATCGAGGAAGCAGCGACGAGACAAATATCTGGCGTATCCGGGTAGTTATATTACTTTGGAGTTTATTATGTTGATGTTAATGAGGTCAAAATGATAGTCCCTGCTGCTGTAGTCAAGTCACATCCTGCAAATGTCGGTATATACAAGAATAGGGTTATTACTGGTTGGTACTGTGCAAAGATTTTAGTTGTCTTGGTTGTTTGATTTCTTATCCATCACATAACACCATTGTGAGACGATTTATTCAGCAGTACAACAACCCCAAACACACAGCCAGACTCACAAAGAGCTATCTTCAGCAACAAGATGAACAAGTAGTCCTGCACCAGATGGTATTGCACGCCCACCATCCCCCCACTTCCTCCAGAGTCCAGATCTCAACAACACGCAGTCGGTCTGGGATTAAATAAGGAGACAGAATCCCCTAAAAGAGCCTGAATGCGTAGAGGAGCTGTGGAGGTTCTCCAGAGATGTTTAGAACAACCTGCCTGCAGAAAGAAAAGTGCTGCTTCAAAGGCAGAGGGTGGTCATAGCAAATGTTGTTTTGATTGTTTTTATGATTTCAGTACTTGTGTGAAGTGAATTTATGAAGTAAAATATACCATTGTATATAGATAATATCCAAACATTATGTTTTAGAGGGGCTGCAAGGTGGCGCAGTTGGTTAGCACTGTTGCCTCGCAGCAAAAAGGTCGCTGGTTCACGTCCCGGTGGAGTTTGCATGTTCTCCCCGTGCAGCGTGGGTTCTCTCCGGGTTCTCTGGCTTCCTTCCACACAGTCCAAGAACATGTTGAGGTTTATTGGTGATTCTAAATTGTCCGTAGGTGTGAATGTGAGTGTGCTTGGTTGTCTGTCTCTAAGTGTAGCCCTGTGATAGACTGGTGACCTGTCCAGGGTGTCCCCTGCCTTCACCCTAAGTCAGCTGGGATAGGCTCCAGCCCCCCCGTGACCCGAGTGAGGATTAAGCGGTGTATAGATAGTGGATGTTTTAGAGTGTGGGTACCATGGATATCTCTGCCAAATTCTATGATAACCTATTGTTGTGAAATACTTCTGTTTGGGCCAAAGAGAAACCCCAAGATGCAAGGTGACACAACAACAACATGAAACATCTAAATCGATCTAGTTCCTGTAAAAAACACTAAATCAGCCTGAGTGATACCCACATATCTCTACTTAACATACTTAATAATGCAACATGATACGTGCAGTGTTGGAGTCCTATCTGTCAATATGCTATTCTTCTGTGGCGGGATGAGACACAGAATTGGAATATGAAGGTCAGCCAGGTCGGACCAGCCTTTCTGTTTTGAACCAGTGTTGTTATCTGCTACAGCGCCGACAGATAAAAGCCTAACCGCGAGCCAACAAAGGTGTAAGCCGCACACAGGCCAAAGAATCGCTACAAACCAGACGCTGTGTTTTTGGCTGGTTGCGTTTCAGGGCACCATTCCTAATCGGAACCAAAATAACTCCCAAAAGCATGTATAAAGAAATTCTTGGTGTTGCTTTTCAGGGAATAATGCTGTGTGACATATTGAGACCCCCGTGCCTTTAATGTGTGTTCTGAGACCTTCAGGTGAGGCTAAGCCATGAAAAATCCAAGACAAGTTGACAGTGGAAGTCTGCGCCCGTGCGCATTTGAAGTTGCGATGGTGCTCAGTGGCTGTGTGCATTTGTGTGTGTGTAATCGTTCTCGAGCGGTGGTTGTGTGTGTGCAGGCCAGTGAATTTAGGCACATATGGGTGCATGTTAGCTGACAGTACAAACGTTAATTATGCTTCCTGGCTACCCTTTGGCTGTGCTTTCAGGGCCTGTAGCACCCTGTGTCTGTTCACCGTAAAAAAAAAAAAGGCATTATGTCATAAATGTGTGGCCCCATTGCACTCTATTTTATTTTATTGTGTTAATATTTAATACCCAACACAACCCTGACATATCGTCACCTTTCAGTTGATGTGAGCATCAGTAATATCAGCACTGTGTTAATGGAATTATTCGAAAGCTGCGTCGGTCACAGTGGACGGGCAATGCTCAACGTTTTTGCAGAATTTAGAACTTCTGACTGTCTTTGCGCATATACAAATCAAAGCACTTCTAAACTCAGTAACAGGTCTTTAAATTATGAATTATGAAGGTATGGATAATTGAGAATCTCCTTGCCGCAAGCATTTGTTTTTTCAGCTGGCATGCTTGCCGTCAGAGTTAACATCTGGCAGTAGACACAGCTTACAACTTATACTGAAATGGAACTTACAGCTGAAACCAGAAGTTTACATACGCTGTATAAAAAGACATATCACCTTTTTTTTTTCTCACTGTCTGACATTAAATCAGACTAAACGTTTCCTGTTTTAGGTCAGTTAGGATTACCATAATTATTTCTATTTGATAAATGCCAGAATAATGAGAGAGAGAGTTTTTTTTTGAGAATTGTTTTACTGCTTTCTTTAAAATCGGAAGTTTACATACACTAAGATTACTATGCCTTCAAACTGTTTGGGAAAGCCCAGATGATGATGTCATGGCTTTGGAAGCTTTTGATAGGTTAATTGACAACATTTGAGTTAATTGAATGCAAACCTGTGGATGTATTTTAAGACACACCTCAAACACACTGCTTCCTTTTGTGACAACATGGAACAATCTATAGAAACCTGCCAAGATATCAGGAAGAGAACTGTGCACTTCTACAAGTCTGGTTCATCCTTGGGTACAATTTCCAGATGCCTGAAGGTTCCACATTCATCTGTTCAAACAATTATACGTAAGTGCAAACACCATGGGAATGTCCAGCCATCATAGCGCTCAGGAAGGAGACGGGTTCTGTGTCCCAGAGATGAAGTGTTTTGGTGTGAAATGTTGAAATCAGCCCCAGAACAAAAGCAAAAGACCTTGTGAAGATGCTGCTGAAGCTGGTAAGAGAGAGTCATTATCCACAGTGAAACCAGTCCTGTACCGACATGGGCTGGAAGGCAGAGAGGAAGAAGACATTACTCCAAAAGCAACATAATAAAAAAGCAGATTACAGTTTGCAAATAGACACAGGGACAAAGAAATTATTTTGGTAATCCTAACTGACCTAAAACAGGAAAGGTTTGGTGTCTTTTAATGTCAGATAGTGAGAAAGAAGGTTATATGTCTTTTTATACAGCGTAAGAAAACTTCTGGTTTCAACTGTTTTTAGTGTCATCTGGCAGTGAGACTGCAGATTGCAGTTGGGTGCATTTCCCTCAGCCCACTGTCGTCAAGCATGTAGGGAAACCTATGATGTTTGCCACTGTAACCTAAAATAAAAAACGCAGAATGCCATCTGTAGAGCCAGGGTTTGTCCATTACATGGCAGCTTCTGCAGAAGAAGACTTGTGTAGATACAAAAGGCTCATTCTACGCTAATGAAAACACAACAATTTGCTGTTACAGGCGATTTAACGTAAATGAAAACATACTTAATAATACTATGTTCCATTTCTGCTAATACATCACCTTAAATGAGATAAAATAAATTGGATAATTGGGACTTTTTCCTGTCATTTTTCAGGCAGAATTGCAGCCATTTTGACCTTAGTTTCAGCTTCTCAAATGTGAACTACTTTCTTCTGTCGTATATGATAGTTAGCTGGTTCTCTTTGGCTTTTGGAGAAGTGGTTGCATGAAACAAAGAATCTTTAAGATGCCACCAGGGTACGGGAAACTATTATGTGGACCATTTCTGGAGTCATCAGATGAATCAATAGCTGCAGCTCCAGATGGAATAAGCTTTCCACAGACATCTTGCAGTCTTATGCTCAAAGCTGTGACACCACCGAAGTATAGTTGGCCTAAATGTTTAGAGAAAATGATCTGAGAGACTATAATTTGTGTATATGTTTATTAGGAGAGCTGTGATAAAATGGAGAAGGAAGTCACCACAGATCAGCCTGTTTTGTGGGTTAAGTTTGAGTGAATTTGCTGCTGCCCCAACAGAAATAGCGTGTTAAGATTTGCCACAGATGTGGAAGGAGTGACTCAGTTGTCCTGACCCTCTAGTCAGTGTCACCTAGTCTGAACTGTTTTGATGTTCCATCTGAGTAAGGAAGCCTGTTTTCAGCCTTTTTTGTTTTTTTTTTTGTTGTTGTTAGAATCCTGTCAAGTCCAGCCCCACATATTGTTCTCTTTGAAGAGATTTGGCACTCTGTTCTCCACTTTGGAGTATTCTTGACTTTATGTGTGTATATGAAGTGTTTTCCAAAAAATTAAATGTAGTTTCCACATGGTTTTCATATGTTGTACAGTAAAGAGCAGAAGTTGGTCTTAAAAGGTAAACTACTTGTTGTAAAATGTTGCACATTGAAAGAAACTACTTAAAAGACTTCTGATATGCCAAAACATTCTGATCACACCTCTTAAATATGCGGTTGGGTGCTGCCAGAACAACTCCAAACCGACCAAAGCATGGACTCAGATCTGAAGGTGCCCTGTGGTATCTGGCACCAAGACGCTAGCAGCAGATCCTTTAAGTCCTGGAAGTTAGAGCTGCAGCAGATCAGACTTGTTCCAGCACCTCCCCCAACACCAGGAAACCAGTTCATGGTTTGTTCCTCCTCAGACCATTGTTGGTCAGTACTCAACTGTGCAGTCTGGGAGCCCCTCGAAAGCCTTCATGTTTTAGAGGCATTCCAATCCAGCCATCTGGACTCATAACACGTTGCTCAGATGTTCTGGTCATTTCACCTTCCCTGTTTTTGAAACTCATTTGCCATCTAAACTCTGTCAGATTTAGTCGTTACGAGATAATCAATCAACAGTATTTTGTTTCGCCTGTAAGTGGTTAGAATGTTTTGGCACAAGGACTCTGATAATAGTGAGAGGTGGCTGTCCGCATTTATAAAAATCCAAAATGACATCTTTGTATTGTTTATGCTGCTTGACCAACAGTGCGAAACGCAAAGATACTCAGTTTGCTATTGCGTAAGAGAAAACCCAGCAGCATATCTTCACAGCGGATGAGCAGGCGTTTTTTTTGCTTGAAAAATAACTTCAACCGTTATTCAATTACCAACACAGTTTGCTGATTAGTTTCTATGTATCAGGGATTCTGTTCTAATTGGATTAAGAGCTTCAGCAGTACAATATATCTTCTACTTTTCACCACCACATTAGGCACCAAATCAAGTTTGTCCACTTGAATATGGTTCATCATCATCAACCTGCCAAACTTCATTTAATAAGTGCTCATTTATATTTCCGCGGGGCACATTTTCCCATTTTAGTGCCAAAAACAACAGATAAATAACTTCATGAAGAATGGTCATTGTCTGTCTACAAAGCACTGTAATCACCTTATCGACAGGCTCCACATCTGTGTGTCTCAATCCTCCACCTAATGATGCAGTCACCAGGTGTAGGGTGAGCAACACACACGCAAAAAGAAACTTTGACTTTGAAACCGAAGCCTTACATCAGTTTTCTTCTGGTTTCAAAGTCTCTCAGTTGTAACTGGTAAAGAGAATGATTAAAGGTTTGGTGCCAAAATAAATACTCCTTGCTGCTGCTTGACTTGGCCCATACTTGCATCAGCAGATGCTGGATTTCAGGACCAAGATTTGAGCTTCATTCTCTGATAAACACAGGATTTGTTAAAAAAAAAAAAAAAAAAAAAATCACCAAAGAGGTACTTTTATTTATTTTCAGTAAAAGCATTAACATCAAAATAAGGTTAATCGGAACCAATACAATGTCTGTATGTTTTTTTTTATATATATAAAATGATAACACCACATTTGTTAAATTTTTGTGATTGTCTAAAATATCATCCATTTCATTTTCCTTCATGACGGAATAGAAAATAAGAGCCATTGCCAAAATAGCAATGAAATTCTAAAGAAAAAATGTAATTAAAATTGCTGCGAATCCCTTTCTAAATCATATTTCCCCCTCTCTGTAGGAATCAGAGCTACGGCTATATATCTAGACTGATTATTTTCATTAAATATTTACTACGGCGCTTCAGAGACACGTAGGCAGAGTTGGCACGTTCAGGAAAACAGGTTGTGCAGTTAAGTGTTTACTAAACTTAAAACAAAAAGTGTTATAACAAGGGTGGGTGGGGAGGCCTGAACGCAGCATGAAAAGGAAATATCCCAGTAAAGGATCCAATAACAGGGAGAAAAAAAAGCAGCAAACTGACCAATATCTAACTTAGAATTCAGTTAAATATCAAGTGCGGTTCGTTTCATATTTGAGCCTGAGACTTTATGTGATGCCTGTCAGCTACAGCTTCATTCAGGTCTGATGGGATTTCCATTGTAGTTCAGTTAAATGCATCACAAAGGCTGTCAGTGTTTGTAGTGTGGATCAGTCAGAGAATGTCTCCCTAGTTTGTTAGTTAGAATTAAGACAAAAACAACTGTGGTAAGAAGACACCCCAGAGCAGGTATTTTGTTTTTTTTTTTTAATGAAATTGAGTAAATGCAACAAAGGAACCCACTTTCTTCCAAATGTTATTGTGCGTTTTATTTCCTGAGCCTAAAAAATAGGAAAAAATAAACATTTAATTTGACGTACAGTACTTGTAAAGTCTCAGCTTTATAAACTCGGTAAATGATTTGTTAGGACTTGTTCAATTCTCAGACTTCATTCTCCTGACTGAGGATGTGAAAATGAAGCTAATAATGAAGCCTACAAAGCAGAGGAAGGCTAGAAAACAGATGTCAAGGTGCTCCTAGGTGTCAGTTTCCACTGTCTGGACTGTCCTCAAGAAATGGCAGCTAAGGGGAACTGCGGAAGTCAAGGCAAGATCTGATAGACCAAGAAAACTGCAAAGGCAAAGCGAAATCTGCTCTGCAAAGTACCTGCAGGGAGGTTTTAGCTGACGCAGGAGTGGTGGGACACCGTTCCACTGTGCTGCGTTGCTTGCAAAAACAGGATCTACATGGAAGAGTCATCAGAAGGAAGCCTTTACGTGCAAAGTCATCGCTAAAGTCAACAGCAGCAAAATGCAAAGAAACATCTGTATAAACCATTTTGAAAACGGATGGAGTTTAAACTACAATCACCAAAAAGTATGTTTGGAGAAGAAGAAAAAAAAAATAAAGTAGCAGGATTCGATGAAAACAACACCGAGCCACTGACACGGGAAAGATAGAAGGAAGGATGGCTTCCACTAAATATCAGCTAATACATGACGCGAACGTCACGCAGTCAGTCACAGCGAAACTGAAAAGAGACTTTATTCTCCAACGAGACAAACATCCAAAGCATACCTCAAAGTCCACCGTGACCTACTTAAAGAAGCACGAGCTGAAGCTTTTGGAGTGGCCCTCACAGTTCCCTGAGTTGAAGATCTGTGGGAAGATCTTATACATGCTGTGTGTGCAAGACCGCCAAAAACATATCTGAGAACTTGAAGTGATGTGCAGGCAGAAGTGGGTAAAAAGAAAAAAAAAAATCCTGGAATAAAACAGACTCTTAGCTGGCTACAAAAAAAAAAAGAAAATGTTTGCAAGCTGTCAAAGGAAGGTTACTTTGTAGAGAGCTCAAACTTTGGCGTACACCTGCAAATAGAATGGAAATGTGAGAGAACTACATCAGCTAATGTTTTGTTACGTCCTCCCGTACGAATTGATAAGGAGGCGACGGATTAGTTAGAAAGGATTAGATTAGTTTTGTACATGGGTTTTTAGTTGTAATATGACATTATATCATGGGATTAATATCACTATGCACCAAAAAATATCATTTTCAATCAGGCCTTACTGTGACTCTATCAAATGTGTTTTTTCCCGAAATGTGCAAATGTAATTGTGCCGAAACGATAAACCAACGACTTGATTGACACGAGATCTGATCAGACGAAACAAACATCTCGCAAAATCTGTCAATCGTGTTCCTCTTTGACATTTTGAAGACCCCACAATTGTTATAGAAATCCACACTTTAATCAAAACAGCCCTAATTCAATGTACCTGTAGCTGGATCACAGTAGAAAAAAGAAAAACTTCCTCTGCTGCCACCTTTCTAAACGCGACTCATTTTCGCGGTTTCATCGATTTCTACACAATTTCTATGCATGATTCTGTAAGCGCTTTAAAAACTAGTTCCTACGTATCAGCAGACTTGTCATATAAAAGTTGCGCGCTTCATCGCTGGATTCACTCTTTTTGACAAAATGTATTATAGTTTTAATATCCCTGAATGGATCCTTCTGTTGCAGCTCCCTGTCACCGGTTGGCATATTTCATGACGGTGCTTAAAAGTGGAATAATGTGTCCAGAAGACAGGTGCATAGACTGCTGTGAGGGAAATGTTGAGGTGGGGATTACTGGGGGAGGAAAAAAAAAAAGATGCTGTTTTTGGCATGCCAGTGAAAACTCCTCCATCACACAACCTGAATATTAGTTATTTACACAGCGAGCCAGCATGCAGAAGCTTCTGGTTATGAACCTATTTGTTTTGTAGTGGTGTGCAGCAGACGCCTCATCTCTCGAGGCTGCGATAAATTGATGATAAAGTAATTACAGCGAGAAGCTTTGCATCCCATGTAAACAAATCTCAGTCGCACCAATCGTCTACCAGCAAAGGGTGCCGCAATCTGCTGCGGATCCAATATTTGAGTTTGAAGCCAGGTTTCGTCAGAAGTTCGGGCCAAGCTCTGCTGTTTTTGGATCTTTCGCGGGTTCTAACACATGTTGCTGTTGAGCGGAGATAGTGGCAGCTTGGCGTGGCTTTCTGATCAATAAATATAATCATCAGTGTTTTGGAGTTTGTGGCGTATTCTCGGTGTGTGTGTTTGGTTGCTTTAAATTGGTGTTGCTTTAGATTGTTCAATGCTGTAATCTTTGCACCATATAGCTCCGTAGACATCTGTATAAAGTAGGAGGACATGAACTGTACTCCATAGAAGTGCTGCTTTGAGTCTTTGGTAATTTTCTGCCACCACCTTCATCACTGTTGCAGCGGATTATGCAGTGTGCTGTTTGGCTGCGAGAAACCACCAAGCAGAGCTGGTGCGTCGAGGCTCTCCAGGGCTGCTGACATCAGAGGATGGGAGTAGCCATCTTGCTCTTCAGCTCTCTATCTCCTGTTTGTTCGAGAGGCCAAATTCTCACTGGTCCTGTGACGCAACACTTCTCTCTGCTCCTCTGCAGACACAATGAGATCTTTCTCTAGCGTCTCTTCCTCTCCTTCTGGGCAAACCTGGTGAACCTGCGGGCCGCAGAGATCACAATTTGATGTATTATGCGGTTAGATATGCAATTCTCTCTTCTCTTTCTTGAAACTAAAAATGTATCGATTTCTCTCTGATGTTGTCATCTCATCTCTGCAACAAAAAAAAGAAAATCAATTCCCATGATCCGGGCTACCTTGCCGCCGTATTTTTCCTTTAAAAAGCAGGCTGTCGTTTCCAATCAATGGGTCATTAATTATTGAAGCTGCAGGTTGACAAGATGCACATCCTGCCTTGTTTGCCAGATGAATTATCGGTACAGCCAGGATGCTCGCCATATAATAATGTAACGCATCCGTGGACGTTTCTCTTCCAGACAGCATGAGATGGTTGCAGTAACCAACAGTTAAGGACAAAACCTCTGTACTCCTAATCAGCTTAATGCTGGCTTATTCAAAGGCCCTCTTTCAGACAGAGCAGCTGCTGTCAGCCAGTTTGAGTAGAGGGTGTGACTGCTGGCAAAGCTCGCCGATGCAGAGAGACCGGTTGGTGATTAACAAATGTCAGTAGACTTTGGAATCTGGGGAGCCCAGTCTGATGGCTTTGTCCTCTGTTGCTTACCACTGAAGGTCTTCCAGGTGGCTTCGTCATGCTCCCTCTCTGCCTCTCTTCTCCTCCCACCCTTTCCCTTTCCTTCAGGCCTGCTCTCCCCTTTCGCTTCTCTCTGCTCCTTTCTCCTCTTCTCCTCAGGGCTCAGGGTTGCAGAGCTCTGAGATAAAGAAGTTCAGACATGCCTCACATTTTTAGACCCCCTCGTGGAGCATAGTTGGCAGCTCCGGCAACATGCATTTGCTGTATTTTTCTCCACAAAGCGATGGTGCATGCCACTCGCTCTGACCTATCCTTTCTTTCCTTGGAAAGGGGCTTCTAGCCTTTCTCGGTAAATCTCTTGATGTGAGAGATAATGTCCCTGAGAAATGAAAGGACTAGGCAAAGTCAGGCTGGCGAGAGTGTGAGATGTTTTCTGCTGAGCTGTGTGGGCAGAGGGCTTGGGTACACTACTGTACATCTGGCAGATAGATTTCTGTCAGCAGCTCTCCAGCGACAGGCAGCCTGCCTTTGAGGAAGAGGATCAGATCTGTGGGTCCATGTTGTGTGCTGGCTGAACACCTAAGCGCACATAGTCAGCTCCTAAAATGGCTGCCCTTGAAGCTCGGCTCAGAGGAGGATCTGAGCAGCTCAGTCGCTGTCTGTTAGAGCCCCAGCTGACTAGATGAAAGCAGTTACACAATCTCACCCATTAACTTGGTGTGGCGCAGGGACTGACCGGCTGAAAAGACACAGCCAACTCTAAGGCAGATGGTGGTTGTGTGGGAGGTTTTTTTTTTCTTCTTCTCCTTCTTCTTCTTCTTCTTCTCCGGGCATTCCTCTCCCCTCCTTCTCCGAAAGGATTCTCTTGATATCCATGTCAAGGAACCTGGCATTAGGAGGCAACTTTGTTCCAAACAGCAGCGAACTGCCAAGAGAGCAGGGTGGGGCCACGTGGTGAGGCTGTAACCTGACCCTGAACAACAATGGATCCCCTGGTTGCTCAGGGACATACTGGCAGTTTGGCTGGCTCACATGGAGCTCTTCACTGGCTGCCTCGCTGGGTGTGGGAAGCAGGGTGGGATTCCCAACTGTCTCTGGCCGGATCTCGCTTGCAATTTTCACCAAGAGTGAGAGCAGTGCGTTGAAGCTGATAGCTGTATTAAACCTAGATGTCACTGATATCTCTGTTCAAATCTTAAAAACTAGATGTAGGTATGTTCATTGTTGTCTCTAGTGGATTGAAGCTGGACTGGAACCGTATCTTCTTCACTTCAACTCTTTAATTTGAGTTTTATCTGAAACATTAAAACTATCAACCGAAGTTTTAACTTGTTAAACAGCAATTTTAGAGCAATTTTGCCGATAATTTGTACAAAAGCACTTCCTGTCATTTTCTAACTGTATATTAAATATAGAACAATGGTTTTAGTTTTAAATCAACATAATGTTTTAGTAAGTCTGGGTCATTTCAGGATCAGTGCTGCTGTCCTCGGTTGAACCTGCTTGCTGGAGCCAGAGCTGAAAGCATTGTACTGCACCACCTTAGCATTGTATACGTTACTAAACTGGTGACAACCGATTTAAACGATGCTGTCTTTGTAATTCCACAAATTCTTCTTCCTTCTCAGAGCCTGAAGCCTACGTTACCATCAATCACTGAGAGTTCAGTTGAGATGTAGGTGTGTTAGGCAGCTGATCCAGTCTTGACTCTAAAGAGCAGGGTGACACCCCAAATGTTTTCCATTTTCAAGCTTGTATTCCTCAACTCCAACCAACATTTCCTCAATTTCCTCAGTTTATCAGATTTTGTGTAGCTCACTATGGAGACACAAAAGGCTTTTAACCCAACTTGTTTCATCGGATGTATTGGGAACAACTGGGCGCCGAAGATAAGCATTTCTTTTCTTGTGTTATTTTTTATGAGGAAGTAAACTAATTCTCTGGCTTTTCAGCGAGAATATACGCATGGGTGACAAATAAAAGGAAAAAAATAGAACCCTTGACCCTTAGAGTGAGGGGATCTGGTGGCTCTGTTATGCTGTGGGGGGCAGTTTGCTGGCGTGATTTGAGCCTACTTCAAGGTTCTAAGTTATTCCTGAGCGATCACCTTTATCTTTTGATGGAACTTTCCTATCCTGATGGAGGTGGACTCTTCCAGAAGGACTATGCCCCCATTCATAGCATGTGAGCTGCGGCCTTCATGGTTATCAGATCCCAAACCAGGAGACTACCATCATCAGTACGCCAAATGAGGAAACACCCTGCGAGATAATGGTGTTCAATCCCTGCAATAAAATACAGATCATCGGAAGAATTCTGATTTATTTTGTTTGTTCAGGGCTGATATGCTGGGTTGTGTTTTTTTAATGAGACTTACTTTGGTGAGATATATAAAAGATTTCTATGCACTGAGACAGTGGGCAATGTGTGCAGCTGTACATTATGATTTGTCATATAGCCATCCAGGTTGAAGTGCCTTCTAAGTCCATATAGGCCGGGTGCCAGAAAAGTGCAGGACTCTCAAATAAACAATCGATCAATCAATGCAGAATGAATGCCAAGGGTTATTGAAGCTGTTCTGGAGGCACTTGGTGGTGACACATTGTTGTTTTTTCTTTGTCCTATAGTTTGTCACCTGTCTGTTCTGTAAGCACAACTGATTGTTAGTCACACTGTAGGCATTAATCACAGTGTTGACTTTTTTTTCATTAGGAATAATGGATCAGCAACGGGTCACGCTGGTAGTGTATACCATTAATCTTCTCTGAATGCATGCAAAAATATTTTTGACTTTGCCTAATAGCATATGCAAATGAATTGGCCTACTTGTTATATAGAAATAGTTCTCAGAAAAATAACTCTCAGCTTTCAGGAAAGTTTGGAGAGTGCTCAACAATGTGTCGACGAGTTGCATTTAATGTGATGCAGTAGAAAGCTGTCCACCTGGCATGTTGGAAACATAAAGTCCAACATAATAGCGAAAAGCGTCGGGACTGACACGATTACACTCTCGCGCCGTGCGATACAGGCAACAGTGTCGCAAATGCACAAAGTAACATGGCTGCTGCATCTGCCCTCGTCGCTTGTAACAGATACGAACATAATTGGTATGCAGTGTACACAACGTGTGGGTGGCTGTTGGTGAGTTCATTTGTGTACATGTCACTGGTGTGTACACAACTTTCCAAGTGTTCATCTCATTGTTGTTTTAGTTGTGTTTTCTGAGTTCTCCGCCTTCGACTGACATTGATATGCAGTGTTGCCAAAAAAAAAAGAAAAACACCTTCCAATTCATCAAGGAAGTAGTGAGGAGGGCCACCTGTGCAGCCAGAACAGCTTTAATCCATCCCAAAATGGTAAAGATTAAAATATGTTCAGACCTGGAAGGTGTCCATCATGTTTGAGAAACCAACATTACACTTAATCTGCAGTTTAGGGGAGTGTAATCGTCCTGAAAAATGGAGACAGCATGAGGGGCCGGTGTTTGTACCACAGGGTGCATCTGGGTCTGTAAAATACAGCTACACTGTTAGTTTTGGCTGTTATATATCTGCATAGAGATATGAGCAAACCTCATCCATAGCTGTACCACACATTTGATCTACATTTTTCAGGTTATGTGTTGCAGGAAAGTACTGGAGCCAGGATGGTGCAGATTCAGTTCCATAGTAATGTAAAATACTCCGTTAGGGGTCCATTTGTTACCTGGTTTCCTTTTAGTTGATGCACTTAGTTCATATCAAACAAGCTGTTGTGATGCACCTGCAGTTTGGAAACTGCTGTTTGATCTCAGTTGGTTCTGTTCAATCCCTGCAAACTCCAAATAGACATGAAAAATCAGCCTTACTTCAAACAATAATGTGCTGTTATTTATTTAATTCACTTAAAAAAATATTGTAATTGTGCAAAAGTTAAGTCGGTTTTTCCTCAGACACCACAGCTTGCAAACATTTGTGTTGCCAAATAAGAGTCTTTCTATTTTTGAATTAGGAATTTTTCTCCTGCTGTTCCCTGCAGATAGTTTGTGATATTTTAAGATCTACCCACTGATTTTCAATGATGTTCAGCTCAGGGGACTGTGAGGGTCATTCTAGGAGCTTCAGCTTGTGTTTCTTCAAGTAGCGCTTGGTGGATTTTTGTCCAGTCTCTATTCTTCCTTCTATCCGTACAGTGTTTCGTATGCCACTAAAGCAGAATATTTTTTGCCAGTTGGCAGTGTGTCGTTCTCATCAAATGCCACTCCTTTTATCTCCAAACATACCGTTGGTGATTGTGGCCGTAGAGCTCGATTTTAGCTTCATCTGTCCACAGTACTTGTATCCAAAACAAGTCTGGCTTATCCAGATGCTGCTTTGCAGACTTCAGACACTGACTTTGAGATGAGGTTGCAGGTATGGTTTCCGTCTGATAACTCTTCCAGTGTGGACCCTGTTTGTGCTTCAAGGCTGCACAGAGGAACAGTGCACCACCACTCCTGTGTCAGCTAAACCTCCCCGCTGGTCCTTTGAGGTTTTTTCGCTTTGCCTTTTTCTGCACAGCAAACATGCGGTTTTAATTGAAACTTCTCCTGGTTTTTAGATGTTGTCTTGACTTCTACTGTTCCCCTCAACTGTCATGTCTTAATGACATTTCAGACAGTGGAAAGTGGAAGCTCGAAGCGCTTTGGTATCTTTTTATAGCCCTTCGGTGCTTTGAAGGCATCATTGTGCAACATTTTTAGATCCTCAGTCAGTGGTACAGTGGAACCTATGGTAGTTGAGTGTTACTGTAAAGTTTGTGCAGTCAGAGAATCAGATCTGTTATCTTCAGCTATCATTCTTAATGATGCTTAAGGCTGTACAAGTTTTAAAGATCTGAGACGTTACAAGTAGAAAACTGCCCTTTTGCATGCAGCGCAGTTAAATTTTTTAGAAAATTTTAAGCTCATAAATTAGTATAACAACAGTGCATAAGGCTGTAAGCACAGTTTTATTGTTCCTTTGTATCTAAAACCATTTTAAATAAGTCTGTATTTAAAACTGAAGCCTTTTTAAAAAAAATTTGACCAAAATATCTCATACTGTGTCTCATATCTTTGATTTTCTTCCTCCATGTTCCTCAAAATGAACCCGTTCCCTGTAACTGATATATTTTGTTAAAAAATAAACATTTTTCTTCATTTTCTTCTTGATATTGTGTACAAAAGAAAGACTGACATTTTTTTTCTTATTTAATAGCTTCTGATTCCAGAGTCGCAGTAATAAACTGTGCCCTTTACCTGCCGATTCAATACCCAGTGTGGCCTACGAGTCCTATTTGCTGTTTTTATATAGTTTGGAGACAAAATGCCTCATGATTAGAAAGCTATGATGAAAGAGCTGTGAAACTATGGCCACAAAGTCAGCTCCCATTTTTTCTTTTTTTTCTTTTTGACCAAGTTCAAACTGCAGAGAAGCCTTAAAGACATAAAGCCTTCATTTCTTAGTTGATTCATTCAATCTTT
The DNA here is from genome assembly GCF_000690725.1 of Stegastes partitus. NCBI lineage: Eukaryota > Metazoa > Chordata > Actinopteri > Pomacentridae > Stegastes > Stegastes partitus. The sequence goes on along the minus strand of NW_007578140.1, from coordinate 129,552 downwards.
TTTTTTCAGACCAGTTGATACAATCTGATAGAATAGTCTGCTCTAAATACTGAGCTGTGGAGCTGCTCTCCAGCTGTTGCTTATCCCAAGGTAATAAAAATGGGACAAATCAACCCGTAATCCCTCCTCAGTCCCTCCATTGTTCTTGGAATGATGCTAGGCTAAAAGATGGAACCTTCTTAGTATTCTGAGTAACACCAGCATCTGCTGAATTCTCCTCTGTGCTGTGTTTTGTCGGGCGTTCTGTCAGAGTTTATGGGCAGCTCCAGTCAGATTAGCGATAGAGCATATTTGTATATGAATTTTTGACACCTGATCCATGTGGCTTTGTCATAGGAATGAGGAGAGAGATTTGTTGGCAGTTTGCATAACAAAACCATTGTTTCCTCAATATTTTTTCCACAGGTTTTTCTAGCAGCGGCGCTCAGTAATTACAATTTGACATGGTTTGTTTTTTAAGGGATTTCAGTCACATATTGAATTTAGGTGTGAAGGGCTTCATTATTACAGTGACGTTATAATTGTGTCACTTCATTTAAATTTTGTTAACTTCTCCTATTATGTTGCCATGACATCCCTTTTCAGCACCCAAGTAATCATAAGAAATAAAATCAAATAGCAGTTGTTTTTTTTGTTTTTTTAATCCAAAATACGCTTTCCCCTGACAATGTGATAATTGCGACATTGTGCTGCTTCGCTTTTTAAGCAAATGTAAACTGAAGAGGTTCTTTAAAGCTAGCAAATTAGGCTCTGCAAATTAGGAGAATATCTTTTGAGCACATAATCATGAACATTTGAAAGTGTTCTAGTTTTTTTTTTTCTTTTGTCTTAGTTGTTATGTGGAAAAGGTGTGTCATCCATTCAGCACCTGATTATTCTTTGTTCACAGCAGGAATCACCATTGTTAATCATGTGAGATCATCACCAGGCTCATTTTTATGGAAGAGCATGTTCGGTGCACTGAAAATAGAAGCATTACAGGATGATATTAGTCCTGAACTCTTCAGCTGACTTCAGTTTATAAGCTTTTTAGTATCTCTGTATATACAATGAGTCTTTATGATGCAGAAAATGCCCCTTAACTTGCGCTATAAATGGATTTTAATCTGTGGCTCCTGTAGACGTTTTAAGATGATTCTCTTGAATTACTTCTACACTTAGATTTTTTTATCCTTCCTTGCGGTCCATGAAAAATGTGTTTGTCCTCATGATTTTCTCTTTTTTCTCTTTGCAGGTTTCCCTGATTTTCCAGGGAGTTCTCCCCCTTTGTAGTGATGGAGGTATTGCAGTGTGATGGCTGTGACTTCCGTGCCGAGTCATATGATGACTTGAAGACCCACATACAGGAAGTACACACTGTTTTCCTGCAGCCTGCAGATGCAGATGAGTCTGATTCTCTGAAAGACGAGGAGGAAGATGAGGAGGAAGAAGAGGAATTGCAGGATAAGGAGGACAAGGATTTTTCGCCTACTAAAGCTGGAATGAGTATGCCTACCACCTTCCTTCTTTGCCTGTTTTAAATAACTCTTCACAGTAGGATGATCCATGTGATGCGTTTTATTGAGTAGCATAAAAATATTTTGTGTTGTGCCTGATTTTATCAACAGAAACAATTCTAACAGCAAAATGTTGATGTTTTTCATATATTCCAGAACATCTCACGTCATGTTTTTTGTTTTTTTTTCTTTTCTTTGCAGGCCCCAACTCTACTGACAGTCCCAACCAAACATCACAAAAGCAGACGACTGAAACCCATCTGCCGTTTTACCAGTGCAAGTTCTGTGTCCGTTACTTCAGATCAAAGTCATTCTTAAAAAACCACACCAAAAAAGTGCATAATGTCATAGAGGATGATTCAGATACAAGCATCTCCTCACAGACAGCTAAGCAGCCCAGCTACACTGTTATAATGCACAATGACAATTCAAAAGTGTATTCCTGTCAGTATTGCACATACAAGTCTCCACGCAAAGCAAGGATAGTGAAACACCAACTCATGTATCATAACAAAGTTCCCTCAGATAGCGCTGAAGATCCTCCACCGTACGTCGATACTGGGGAGGAATCTGACTCGGCTAGGGGACTCATGAAGGGAACATTTGCCTGTGAATGGTGTGACTATCAGACTGACCAGAAGGACAGCTGGACTGATCACGTGGTGAAGGAACACAGTGACAAGGTCAAGATAGTTTCCTGCATTGCAGAGCTGGAAGGGGAGGCAAGTGCAAGCTCACCCAAACCAGATTCTCCCTCCTCCTCCTCCCATAGCCCAGCTAGATCAAAGGCGAGTTTTGTTGAGGGTTGTGGGAAGGAGGAGTCGGTTGGAAAAACACCAGAAAACACCTTGGAAAAGTCCGCTGCAGAGATCTCCTCCTTCCAGTATGCACAGATGAGTGCAGTAACACCCAACAGCACGGGTTCCTCCATTTTGTCTAAGAGGTTTGCATCATCTGACGTCCCCAACAGTGTCATACAGATGGATGCGAACTTACTCAATGAGGACGACTCAAGGAGCACCTTAGAGGATGACGACGATGAAGAGTTGGGCGACATAGATGATCCCAGCTATACCGGAACCCTGTCTGCAGATGCAAAGCAGTTATTGACGGATGAGGATAATAAATTACTGGAGACTAAAGGGATACCTTTTAGAAAATACATGAACCGGTTTCAGTGCCCCTTCTGCTCCTTCCTCACCATGCACAGGCGGAGTATCTCCCGCCACATTGAAAACATTCACCTTTCCGGCAAAACCACAGTGTATAAATGTGATGAATGTCCGTTTATTTGCACCAGCCCTCTGAAACTAGGCACGCACAAACAGAGCCACAACTCCTCAGATTTAGAGACCATGGACCTAACAAATGATAGTCCAGATCCTCAGAATGACGGTGTCGCAGAGCCAGTTAACGGGGGTAGTGTAAGTTCCAAAGTCAATGGGAAAAAGACAACCAGCACATCGAACGACCAGCAGAACCCTCATCGCTGCACGCTCTGCAGCTTCTCTACCACTACTCTGAAAGGTCTGAGGGTCCACCAGCAGCATAAGCATTCCTACTGTGATGACCTAGATCCCACTGTCTTTGAAGCCCAGCTGACTGACCAGCCAGATTCTGAAGTGGATGCCTCTCCAATCTTTCTACAAAAAACCCAGACCTCCATTTTAGGACTTACCTCCAAAAAGTCCTTAGTTACAGGGAAAAGAGCCAGGAAGTCCATCAATGACTTGCCTTTGGATTTGTCCTCAGTCAAAAAGAGGACTAGAATTGATGAAATTGCCAGTAACCTTCAAAGTAAGATAAGCCAAAGCCAACAGGACACCATCATAAATCTAGACGATATGGATGATGAAGACGCTGGAGAAAATCACGGCAGTGCTGACGAGGGTGGAAACCTCGACAACAAAAACCCTGTCTTTGCTTACACACAGCAGCTTCATGCGAGAGACTCACTGCTGTCTCATGATGTAGGCAGAATAGGGAAAAGAAAAAGCAACCCCAAGTCAAAGCCCAGAAGCATTCCTATATCACTGACTCTCTCTGACGACAGTGAAAACATCTCTGCTGATCCCAATGACGGTGTAGTCCAAGAGAGCATGGACTATTCAGAGGACCCTGGAACCACACGTTTCTACTGTAAACACTGTGATTACCACAACAAGTCAGCCCGTAGCGTCAGCACCCATTACCAGAGGATGCACCCTTACATCAAGTTCAGCTTTAAGTACATCCTGGACCCTGAAGACCAGAGTGCAGTCTTCCGCTGCTTAGAGTGTTATATTGAATACACAAATTACAATGATCTGCATCAACACTACATGGATCACCACCCTGAAGCAAGCAACGTGCTCAACTTCAACCAGCCGCATCTGTTGTACATGTGTCGCTTCTGTTCGTATACAAGCCCTAATGTGAGGAGCCTAATGCCCCATTACCAAAGAATGCATCCCACGGTGAAAATCAACAACGCCATGATTTTCTCAAGCTATATTGTTGAGCAGACCCACAAATCTGGTGAATCGCAAACTCTGAGGGAAATATTAAACTCTGGTCCCAAGAATTTTAACTCGGCTGCTTCGATGCCCAGGTCCTCCTCAAGCCCTGTCCTGAAAACTGTTTCCAAGTCCCCTGAAGCTAGCGCCGAGGCAGAACCTCTCAAAGAAGCTATGGGTGGTAACGTCGTTGTCTATGATTGTGATGTATGCTCCTTTGCTAGCCCGAACATGCACTCTGTTTTGGTCCATTACCAGAAGAAACACCCAGAGCAGAAGGCGTCTTACTTCCGTATTCAGAAAACCATGAAGGTCATCTCCGTAGATCAGTCGCAGCCTGCGGCCAACTCTTCATTCAGCCCCAGCATGTCTTCGACGCCAAAACAACACAGTGCAGCACTGTATGGATCAGATGACGAAATGTACTACTGTAAACATTGCGTGTACAGCAACAGATCCGTTGTTGGTGTGTTGGTCCATTATCAGAAACGACACCCAGAAGTGAAAGTGACGGCGAAATATATCAAACATGGTGCTCCTACCCCTGGTTTGATGAAATTAATGGATGAATTGCAAATCGCGACTCCCAAACAGTTTTTGAAGCAGTTTCAAAATAATGGTCACGACGGATCTAATAACTCGAGTCCTAAACCAGGAAGTGGTGAGAAAGGCGAGGATGAGCTGTTCTTTTGTCAGCACTGTGATTACGGCAACCGTACTGTAAAAGGAGTGCTTATTCACTACCAGAAGAAGCACCGTGAAACCAAGGCCAACGCTGACCTTGTACGTCGTCACACTGCAGTTGTCCGGAGTCAGCGTGAGCGTGCACAGATGGTTCAGTCAGGTAGCGTCTCTTCTGCCATGATACCAGCACCTCCAGACAATGAAAACGCAACACCTTTGCGTTCCCTTAAGTGCAGACACTGTTCCTACACATCCCCTTATGTCTATGCCCTAAAGAAACACCTGAAGAAAGAGCATCCCACTGTGAAAGCCACAGCCATGGCCATTTTACACTGGGCTTACCAGGATGGCATTCTGGAGGCTGGCTACCACTGCGAGTGGTGCATATATTCCCATGCTGAACCCCAGGGCTTGTTGCTCCATTACCAAAGACGTCACCCTGAACATAATGTTGATTACACATACATGGCCAGTAAGCTATGGGCTGGACCTGAAACCACCCAACATGGGGGCAATATGGAAACAAAACATTACAAATGTAGAGACTGTGCCTTTGAGGCCTGTTCAATATGGGACATCACCAGTCACTATCAGGCAGTCCACCCCTGGGCGATCAAAGGGGATGAATCTGTGCTTTTGGATATCATCAAAGGGAACGGCTCAGCTGAAAAGCTCCACCAGCAGGTTGCCAGTGAACATGTGGTTCTGAATTGTCAATCTGTTGAAGATGATGGAACACTGATCATTGCCACACCACCCCAAGAAAGCAATCCCCATCCTTCCCACCCACGCCTTTCCATCTGTAGTAATTCTTATCAGTGTACTGTATGTCTGTCCGAGTACAACAGTCTCCACGGCCTCCTCACTCACTATGGAAAGAAGCACCCAGGCATGAAAGTAAAAGCTGCAGATTTTGCACAAGAGGCAGACATCAACCCCAGTTCTGTGTATAAATGTCGTCACTGTCCGTACGTAAACTCCCGCATTCACGGAGTCCTAACTCACTATCAGAAAAGGCACCCACTGGTGAAAGTCACAGCAGAGGACTTTGCAGACGATATAGAGCAAATCTCCGAGTTACACGAAGGAGATGACAAGTTCAAAACTCAAAGACAGGGCTATGGCGCATACAGATGCAAAATGTGCCCGTACACACACGGAACTCTGGAGAAGCTGAAAATCCATTATGAGAAATATCACAATCAGTCTGCTTCTGATATGTTCACTCCCTCGCTTACAATTTTTTCTTCCGGTAAAGATACAGAGCCAGTAGCCGAATGCAGTGCCAGTAATATATCAAGCACAGCAAAACTCCAAGAGGTCAGCGAATTGGACCTTGCCCTCTCTCAGTTACCCATCAATAAGACAGAGAAACATGCTGTATTCAAGTGTCAGCTCTGCAAATACTTTTGCTCCACGAGGAAAGGCATCGCTCGCCACTACCGCATCAAGCACAACAATGTCCGTGCTCAGCCAGAGGGTAAAAACAATGTCTTCAAATGTGCTCTATGTTCATACACTAACCCTATTCGCAAAGGTCTGGCAGCACACTACCAGAAGCGTCACGATATCGACGCATATTATACCCATTGTCTGGCTGCTTCCAAGACTATGACTGAAAAGCCAACCAAAGTGATGGCTCCTCCGCCGTCAGAAGGGGACAGTTCAGAAATGAGTGAAGACTTGCGTTTGGCTGTGGAGAGACGAAGGTGTTCTCTTTGCGCCTTCCAGGCCTTCAGCAGGAAGAGCATTGTTTCACACTACATTAAACGCCACCCAGGTGTCTTCCCCAAGAAGCAACATTCTAGCAAGCTTGGTCGGTATTTTACTGTTATATATGCCAAAGAACCCGAGGAAACTGCTGTCAGTGCATTGGCAGAGGAAGACAAGGAAGTGCTGGAGGTTCCACTTGAACCCGAGCAGGACAGCGAGGTTGAATGGCTGCCATTCAAGTGTCTAAAATGCTTCCGGTTGTCCTTTAGCACAGGAGAGCTGCTCTCTATGCACTACAACGACCACCACAGCAATGACTTAAAGAGGGACTTTGTGGTATCGCCTGATCCTGGGGAGGAGGACTCTGAGTTGTACCAGTGTTCTCACTGTGAACTGAAGTTCCTTGGTCTCCCTATTCTGGCCAAACATCTGCTGAATCACAATGAGGAGTTTCAGAAGAGGGCCATGAGGCAGGAGAGAAGGAGGCAGCTTCTCAGCAAGCAGAGAGCAACAGACCTGCCTGAGACTAAACCCGAGAAGGTGAGCAAAGACCGTCTCCCTGAAAACATGAAAAACTAAAACTGTCAAAATAGAGAATCTCCTTGTGCAATTAATGTCGATTAGAACACGCTGTATCTGATGCCATTGTCACAACCCACTGCTATCTGCGATTCTGCAGGTGTTCTTTGACTTCTGGAGGTTGCAGGTTTCCATGGTTTTTAAAAACAAATGTGTGGGAAGCAGCTGAGCCTAACATGATTTTATAAGCCCACGTTCATGGATGTCATACCTATAGTAGTAATATCCTGCTAAAACTGAAGGGAGGAGACAATTAAAGAGAGATAATTATGTATTTCAATTTGCCCCTTCACTGTCTGTATGTATGTAATAGTGCACGATAATGAGATATGATAATTAGTTTCATAATAAGTTCATTAAAAATACCTTTGATCTAATTTGATGCATATTAGGGAAGAGTGACAGACTGTGCCTTCTAGGAGAAAAGAAAAGATTATCATGCTTTTCTGACTATGGCAAATACATCAGCTGGTGTTGACTAATAATAGGCATTAGTGACGCTAGTCAAATAAATTACATCATTAGTCCTTTAAGTGTTAAAACACATTTACAAATTGTGTCTTTAATAATAAACCTTTTTTTTTCAAGATGGGGGAAAAAACCTCTGTGTAAAACCAGATGTATTTCTTTTTTTGTCATCAGGAAAGCCCTGTAAATAGAACTCCGATAGGATTCAGGTGTAAGTTCTGTATAGAGATCCACCCGACGCTCCGAGCAATCTGCAACCACCTGAGGAAGCACGTCCAGTACGGAGAGGTCAAAGAGGGACATGTCAAGGTAAGTGAAGTTGGATTTAACATTGAAATTTCTTTGATGCTGCTGCAGTATTTGTCTTATGTCATCTGGGGACCGTTCTTGTTCATTATCCATTTCAATTTTTAAAAATAATTAATTATTGTCAATACTAATGATGTAAATATAAATTCATTAGAACCGGGATCTTTCTATGTGGAGTTTACATGTTCTCCCCGTGCAGCGTGGGTTCTCTCCGGGTTCTCCTGCTTCCTCCCACACAGTCCAAAAACATCCATCCATCCATTATCTATACACCTCTTAATCCTCATTAGGATCATGGGGGGCTGGAGTCTATCCCAGCTGACTCAGGGTGAAGGCAGGGGACACCCTGGACAGGTCAGTCTATCACAGGGCTACACTTAGAGACAGACAACCAAGCACCTACGGACAATTTAGAATCATCAATTAACCTCAACATGTTTTTGGACTGTGTGGGAGGAAGCTGGAGAACCCACGCTGCACGGGGAGAACATGCAAACGCCATGCAGAAAGACTCTGGTGCCCCCACCAGGATGCGAACTGGCGACCTTCTTGCTGCGAGGCAACAATGCGAACCAACTGCACCACCTTGCAGCCCGTCCAAAAACATGTTGAGGTTAATTGGTGATTCTAAATTGTCTGTAGGTGTGAATGTGAGTGTGCTTGGTTGTCTGTCTCTCAGTGTAGCCCTGTGATAGACTGGTGACCTGTCCAGGGTGTCCCCTGCCTTCACCATAAGTCAGCTGGGATAGACTCCAGCCCCCCATGACCCTAGTGAGGATGAAGCAGCGTATAGATGATGGATGGATGGATAAATTCATTATTCTTCATATGCGTCTTTTTTTTCCACATTTGTTTTCTGCATGATATAATTTCATTTGTTTAAAAACCGTATTACAGGAATAGTTTGACAGTTAGATGATTGGTATAGCTCTTATGTCTGTCCGTTAAACATATAGCTAACTGTTAGTTAGCTTAGCATAGCATAAAAACTGTGGAAAATTAGGGTGCTTTAGTGGTGCTAGTGAGCTAACCTGCTATTAGCTGTAGCTTCCCATTCATCATTATGAAGCTTTTTCACAAAATGTCAAACTATTCCTTTGACAAATCACGCGCCGCCAAAGTCAGCGCTCGAGCAAATCTACAGTACGTATTATTTATTCCTGTTGTGCCAAAGGGATATCCTCTTTAACAATATTTCAGAGGCACACTGTTTCTGTCCCTTGTGTTTCTGTCTTGTTTTCCAACTCCCATCCTCGTAGCACTGCAGTGATCTGTTTTACTGGACTCGGGTTCTGCTTCCCATTTTGTTTATTACTGACGGAGGCTTCTGGGTAGACAGTCTGTCAGCTTCCCCCAGAGAAAACAAGCAATGCTGTCCCATTGCTGTGGAGGAGGAGGAGGGGGGGAGGTTGGAGTGGTGAGCCATAACTTTTAGGGCAGCGGCGGGTAACCATTCGAACATTAGTATTCCACTGAGGCTGCCAGTGAGGGGAACAGGCCTGAGGATCCAGCGCCTCACCCAAACGCAGGCCTGGTTCTTCCATCAGTAACTCGGTCTGTCTTTATGTATCTAAGCTGAGATGGTTTGGGGCCTCTGAGAGTGACACACTGAAAATGTATTTGTTTTCTTTATAGGGAATTCAAAAAGGCAGTATTTTTGTCGCGACTTTGGCTTTTAGGTTTATTCAAGGTAACTCTCCGTGCCTGGTTTGAGGGTTACCTGCTTACAGCACATCTGCTGTGACCTTGTACAACATCTCTACTAGATGGAATGAACTGTGCGTTTCACAGGCTAAAGAGCAAATATTGCTGTTTTTAGTATCACAAATGCATTTTTGAATTCAAGAACCGCTTCTCAAATAGGTGGATGAAGAAGAGGCTGACAGTGCATTCAGGGACTGCATGGCAAGGTTGGGTCTGTGGATGCCACATCTTATTTATGGCTGCATGAAGTGCAGGGTCAGGTCCATCCACAGAAAGAATGAGTTTCCTCAAGGCAATAAAAAAGTCACGGTGATTGTCTGTCCGCTTGTGATGACTGCAGTAACCAGGCTGCACTCTCACAGATGAGGGCAAGTAGAAAGAGAAGTTTTGCTTCGCCGTTGGTTTGAGGGATAGTTGTCGGATGTGCAACGTTGCAGGTTCCTTTTGTTTTCACTCAGCAGAGATGCATATTGTTTGGTGTAATGATAGCGCTCGGTGAATGGTGTGATTGACTTTGTGAAGAACAATTCAACGGCGTTTATCCTCAGTCTTATTTAATGGGACAATTTGCGGGTTGGGGATGATAAGTAAGCGCTGGGATTGAATTTTGCTATCACTTTCCACTTGCATAGTGCAATCAAGTCGGGGTTAGAGTTGATGTAAGGTTGCTGCCAATGAAACAGAGAGAGAGGAAGAGAAACACAGAGTTCGAGGCGCACCATGAGACAGAGCTGTAACTAAAACTCAACTGATATTGCGCTCATACAGAATAGACAGAACCAGGGGTATTAGACAGATGCTTAACTGTTGCTTATGCGCTGTTAACATGATGCGTCTAATCTTGTATAAAGGGCTCCAGGTACCAGACTCTAAGTGATATTTAAATGAACAGCTACCATTCTCTTTTAATTCCAGTGGTCTGTATCCATATAACAAAACGCTTTAAAAGACAAAACCAAGGGGCAGAGAAAGGTTTCATCTGAGACTTATCTTCTTTATTTTGCAGCAGGAGGTCAATGAGGTGCCCCTGACCCTGCCCTCAGAGAGCCTAACTAATGGCGACCTGGAGGGCGATGAAGCGGCAGAAACCGACTGCCTTGAGAGACCTGCAGTCACGGTGATGGGCCCACCCTTCTCCACAGCTTCAGATGATGTTGCTGTTGCCGTGGAGACCCTGGATCCAGAAGTGGATGTCGTTGCAGGAAGGGCAGCGGCCCTCGTGGCTGCAGCCCGGGCCGTGGTGTCCGAGAGCCAGCTGAAGCAGCGGTTAGCAGCCGGGGGTCACCCTTGTGCCCAGTGCGACCGAGTCTTCATGTCCATGCAGGGACTGAGGTCCCATGAGAGGAGCCACTCAGCCATGGCACTGTTCAGCAGAGAGGACAAATACAGCTGCCAGTACTGCCAGTTTGTCTCACCCTTCAGGCACAAGTAAGTGCATTGTAAAAAATAAATTCATAATAAATGACTTAATGTCATTTATGATTGCTGGCAGCACCGACTGCCAGAATAAAACCCTAAAATTAAACTACAATATCGTAATTCAAAAGTACAAAAACAATACATTTACAGACATTTTCTTGATGTGTGTTTTTGGAAGAAACTCTTTAACAGATTTTTCCTGAATTATTACAATCAAACACCCTCAATATACTGAAAAAGTTCTGCCATAAACAGTTTTATTCTATAGATTTGGCCTAATTTATTAAGATCAATAAAGATTAAAATACATACAAATTGTCTTATTTTGGAATATAGGAAAGATAATACACACTACTATTGATTAAAAAAATAATTTATTGTTTCATTTATTCAGATGAGAATTTCTAATAAACAAATTATTCACAAAGAATTCTGCATAATTGAGAAGCTTAAAATGGTCTTTCTATGTGAACTGCATTACAAAGTAGAGACCAACACCAGAGTTTATCAAAATAAAAAAGTATTTCAAATAAATTATAAGTACCATAAGCAAATGTCTATTGAATTACAAGCAGCCATCAGAGTGTGGTGCAACACCAGACAATGTTCTCTTGTGTGGATGAAGCGCACAAAGGAGCACAACATGCCTAAAAGATTTAACCTTGAGAGCCGTGCATCTTTGTACTCTTTAGAAAAAGTACAAATAAATATTAAACTGATATGATTTACCTCGAAATTAAGAGGAAGATGTTAATTTTTAGTTAATAGTATGGGCATAAACCTTTATATTAAGAGCTACATATTTAATCACAGACAATTATTGTGGTTTTACAGAAAGAAAGCAGAAAAATACTGTGTAAATAATATTGTTCATTAAAAGAAAATAAAAAAAAATACAAATTTGGCATTTTTGGAATAACATTTAATTGGGCTGTTCATTTACAAATAATGTCTGTACCTTATGAGTTTTTTATATAATTGAAAAAACAGAAAACTATTGTGAAATCTTTATTTTCCCTAAAATTCCATTTTTTTCAAAGTGTTGGGAGGAGCAGGTTTAATAACTGAGACCAGCTTCTACAGTAGAGTCCCCTGTGTATCGTGTGGCATTTTATACGGACTAGATTAGATAAACTGGACCACTTAGCCCAACATAAACACATACTTACCTGAATTATATCTATTTGTTGACACCCCTGTTAACATTGATCTACGGTGACTGTCCAGTTCCTGTCACTTTTGCTTCTCTGGAAGGTTAGATCAAGATGTGATCCTTAAAATCCACCTCCACTCTGCCTAATATGTTTTATTTATTTGTTGCTCCACTGTGTTGTTCCTTGTGTTGTTAATGTATTATTTAAAAAGCAGAGTAATTTTAAATGTCTTAATGTTTGACAGGAAGAGATCTTCAAGATTTTGCTCCTTTTTGATGAATAGATTTCACCTGAAACTCTTTATCTAACTTCTCACTGCTTCTCTTCTCCTGTGTGAATATTACAAGCAAGAAGAAAATTTGGCTATAACTGTATTTGTAGATGCAGCGTTGATGAACTGCGGCCATCGCTAACCTCCGTGACAAACACATTGTGCTCTTTGCGGTTTTTAATGCCCCCAATGTTAAGCAGCATCACTGGGAAACATTTGCATTCCCAGCAAACAGTGAGTCTGATAATAATGAGGAAGTACTCCAGTTTAAACCAGCATAACGGTGTGAACCCATCACAATATGTGCAATGTGTGTCCCTGGTAGCAGCGCCGAACCAGTCTTACACCAGCTGCTCTTCAAATCAACTGGATGTTAGACTCATTTTGTACAGAGCGCAGTTTTACACCTTATTCTGTTTACCCTATCACAATCCCTTTGAATCTTCAATCTTCTCTAAGATTTCCTGCCTCCTAGGAGAGTAAGACAAACATTACAGCGAGACAGACATTTTGGTAGTGTGATTTGTTTTATCCATCACAGAGACACAGACTGAGAGGGGAAAGAGAGAGTCCTCATCTCCTCTGAGCTCCCAGGTGTAATCCCTCTGTACTGTATGTGCCCTGACCCAGAAAGAAGCCTCATTCCCATGCCACCTAGGAGGCTGGCATTAAAAACACAGCTACCGTCCCCACAGGCACTCACACACTCATTCCCACCAGGGGATTATGGGTAGATGAGTTCACCCCACGGCTCCTTGTTCTGTAGTCATTGGAAATGTGTGGCTGTTGTTTGCGCGGTAAACAGAATCGAGCGCTTTAGATGCTGCCGAAAAACCCTGCTGTTGAAATCATCAAAGTGGATGCTGTAGAGTAGAGCTCTCTCGCCTGCTTTCCTGTACTCTATTCTTGTCACTTTCTCTCTTTATCTGCTATCCTTTTGTCCTCATTTCATCCATTTTTTTGTCTTTTTTTTTTTTTTTATCCTCTTATCTCATATCCTCTCCTCTGTGTGTTCATATATTTTGTCTCATCGCCAGTCTGGACAGACATGTGCAGTCTCACCACGGGCACCACAAGCCCTTCAAGTGCAAGCTCTGCCCCTTTAAATCTGCCTACGTGAGCCGCTTGAAGAGCCACCTGCATAAGGCACACACAGGTAAAAAAACAGACGCACACATACATTAAGTCACCTCACAGCTGTATCTATGACTAACAAGGTATTCCCAGGCCCCAGCAGCAACCTCCTGTTTATCGCCTTCCACATGGAGATGCTTGATTTTTTAGCTTATCCAGTTTCAAATGCAACCAGTGGATTTGCTTGAGGAGTAGCTTTTGCCATTCGCCGACTTCATTAGACGCATCTAATTAAGCAAAGGAATCTAATTTGAATTCAGATTCCAACATGTGTAGCCCAAATGGATTCATCGTTAATATATGTTTATTTAGAAAGTGGTGAGAAGCCCTGCGACAAAGGAGGAGGCAAAGCGACGTGATGAGCTTCTCCGCCTGTGATCATTATTGTTATTGTGGGAGCCAGACGGCAGACAGCGATCCGAATACATGTAAATGCAAATGCAAAAAAGCTCCACCTGTGCAATCAATACACCAGCGACAGAAACAATCTTAAGTCTGGCAAGCTAGATGTTATTTTTTGCAGCTTTTAAATGCAAGAAACGGATAATCGACACAATTTTTTTTTAGCTGCGATTACATTTGGAAAAGTGGAGTTTGGTGAATTTGCAGGTTTTGTGAAAACAATCAGCATTAAATCTGCTTGTTGTGGTTCCATGCTTGCTGTAGAGCTACTTTGGACTCAGGAGCTGTCTTTTTCATAAGAAGTTATTCTGGCCAGAAATAGTTTAGTTTTGCCTATTAAACTGCTTCTGGTAAGACCACGTTACAGTCAGATCTGATTGGAATTTAATTGCTCCACTCCTCAGGATGCTGCCTGCATTAGGATGTTAAGCAAATACATTCAACAGAAACAGGAAGCGAGATGTTATAAATCCCCCGTGGCTACATTCAAAACACCAAACCCAAGTGTTTGGCTGAGGAACACGTAGTAGCAACAGCAGAATTAGTATAGTTAGCTGCTGTAAGGGTTTAAATCAATGATTAGATTGGTTAAAAATTCATATAATGGATTCTAATTTGTACATGAGAGCTAATTATATCCTTTGAGTATTATTTGACGTATTGCCCCTTATGCACGGCCCACCAACCTGCATGAAAGTCGCTCCCTCTTCTTTAATAAGCTGAGTATTATTTAGCTGACTGAAATAATACTAGTTGTAGCAGGGACGTACTGCCCTGGTGTTGCACTAATGGAAAATCAATTCTGCAACTTCTGAGTTCCTCAATGGACAATGTGGATCCCACTTGTATTATAATATCTCGGAATATTTCATAATATGAAAATCAAGCTCGGTATTTTTTCAGATTTTGTAAGCATAAGTGAGTTTAAGGTGGCATATTTGTTACAGAATGGCGCAGAGGGCTTTGTTAGTTTTAGTCATAACTGGCTACAATCATGTATAGGTCTCTGCAAGCCCTCATCTCACATTCTTTCTGTATTTATACAAGTCTCATCATTCTTAATATTCCTCCAGGTGAGCAGCACACATACAGGTGCTTGTCGTGCCCCTTCTCCTCCATGACCATCAGCCAGCTGAAGGAGCACTCTCTGAGAGACCACGGCGAGGCCCTGACCCTTCCGAAACTCCGAGCTGCCACCCAGGCAGCGCATGCCGCCCTCAGGCCGTCACGACTGCCCAGTAACATTGAGCAGACGCCCATGGCCCCGGATGGTATGAGATCATCTCAAATAGTTTTTTTTAATAGATTTATATATATGACATGATAGACTCGCCAGGCCTGATTCGGAGCATCTTGATTAAGCTTTGAAGTCATGGTTTCATATTTCTGTAAATAACTTTTTCCTGTGGAGAGTTAATATGAGAAGATTGATGTCTGTAAGCTACAACCTAGCTTAGCTCGAGCAGAAAAGTTGTTTAATATTAACAAAAACGAATAAAAAGGGGATTTTTATTCGCATTATTTTTTCTTTTTTACCCAGGAGCAGCGACTTCTAAGAGTCTCTGCTGGTTTCTTGGCAACACACCCAGCAAAGAGACACTACTAGTTCTCAGTTTTTTATATGGACTGCACAAGCAAAATATAACATGTTCATCAGCAGACTTTAGAAGTGCTGGTATGCATGGTTCCACTTGTTATGCTAAGCTAAGCTAACTGGCTGCTTTTTTTTTTTTTTTTTACCAATTTACCAAACAAACTTGAGAGTCAATCTTCTTATCTAATTCTCCTCAAGACAGCAAACAAGCTTCATTTCCAAAAAATATCACACTATTCTTTTTAAGCAGAATCCATCATAAGCGATAATTCCTCTTCATTGATTCTTCGTTCCATAGCTTTGAGGCTGAAACCTTAAATTTATTTTATGTGGGTGCCGCTATAGCTCACCTGGTTGAGCTGGCGTTACATGGACAGGGCTGTAGTCCCGATGTGGAAGTCGTGAGTTCGAATCCCGCTCATGGCCCTTTCCTACATGTTCTTCGGTCTCTCTTTCACTACACAATTGAATAAAGGCACAAAGGCCAAAAAAAAACAAAAAACTGGCAGCTGTGGTTGCCAGAACTTCAAATTTAATTTATGTGTTTTTTAACAATACAAAAATAGACCAAGATTTCAATGACAAATATAAATATAAAATAGATGAATAAAAATATTCCCGTAAATATCAAAAATCTTTACAGGCTGCTAATTTGAACATCACTGCAAAATAGGTAAATCGCCCTATAACATGCCGTGTGTGCATACCGTAGCACTTGAAGTGATCTGGGAGGTGTAATTGGTTAAATAAAAAATCCTAAATCAAGAGTAAAAAGGTGCTTACAAGCTGTGAAATGAAAAACTAGCATGCAAATAACATTAGAAAAAAGACTTAATTAGAATGCTTTTTGCTGCAGGGTTTGTATTTACTTGTTTTTACTGCAAGCCTACGCTCTTTACTGGTGCCCAAACGTTTGCATATTACTGCAAATATTAAAAATTCTATTTAAAATCAAATAAATTAACACGAGGCAGGCCGTCAGATACAATTTAGGATCTGCTCAATTTGAAAGGTAGCTTTATTTTTGTGTTATTACTATAACCCAAATTAGATTTGCTATAAAATTCACATTTAGTGTCAGCATGTCTGTGTGATAGTCACAGTCTTAGAGAGAGGTTTTTGTGCATAGATTGAATAAATTATACTTTAATTTAGGATTTTGACTGTTTCAGATTCGACTGCCCCGACATTCAGAGTTATTTTGACACGTTTCTTTGCAGAATATGTTCAGTCAAAGAGGTGTCTTCACTGGAGGCTGGTGTAGCAGTAAACTCCTTGATGTGTTGCCATGTTTTAGGTGTTTTAGTGGCTTTGCAGCGGCTGCTTTAGCTTGCAGACTGTTCTTGGCAGCAGCTGTCACCTTGCTGCTGGAGCTGTGGAATCTTCCCTGGAGCTGAAGCAGGGCAGCATTCCTCAATGCACCATCCACCACTGTCAGCTGTGCCCTACCAAGACAAATGAAGCATTGAGAAAGAGCAGAGCTGACATATTGAATGTCTCTCTACTGTGCCAAACTAGCTACCTTCAGCTGAATGTTTGAAATTCAGACAGAGAGAGTTTGTGTTCTTGGCAGTGTGCTTTGAAAATATTACCATTTGATTACCTCTCATTAGCAGTGATGTTTACTTAGATTTCTTGAACATGATTTTTAATTCCTGCATCTGCACATTACTGGGAAAAAAATAGCTTCTTTAAAATCCAGCCTCTTTTTGACTTGATGCAAAATGGCATTACTGGTTTGTTGCTTTGGTCCAGATCATATATATCAACAACCACTGGATGGATTGCCAGGGAACGTTCTGCACACATTCTTTGTTCCCAGTGGATTAACCTTTAATGGCTTTAGTGGCATTACATATAGCACCACCAATAGGTCAAAATGTCATTTTGTGCAGGTTTATGTTCAAATACCTGCAAAACAAAGCCTCTATTTTTGTATTATAAAAGCTGTACTTACTCAAGTGCTAACATGCTAAACTAAGATAGTAAATATAATAAGCTGCTTCACTTCTGCATGTCAGCTTTGTCATTACGAGTGTTGTTATTTAGCTCAAAGCACCTCGGTGTCTTAAGCACAGCCGGCCTCACAGAGCTGCTGTTTTAAGGCGTCCTCCTCTCCTTCTTCAGACTCTCACAAGTATTCCACCTCGCATTTATCCAATGCAATAAACAATTCTGGCCCTTAACACATTTAAGAAGACGCATCACCATGCAACTTCAAAATCTGCTCTCGATCTGCTATCTCATCACCATACGTCTGCACAATGCAGAGAGGATATTAAAAGCATGAATCAACTGTGGCATTGTTTGATTCATATGAATTCCTCTGCCTCTTCTGCAAAAGTCAGAAATTGGATCTGGAGAATTTTATAAAGTAAAAGTTGAAAAAACTTTTTCCTTGCATGCTTCTTCGTACTCCGAGTGCTGAATGAAGCATTTTTCACATGGATAGATATTCTATTAGTGTCACTGTGGTTTATTTATTGATGTGTTGGAGGCTCAAAGTAGGACGAGAATATGAGCTTGCTCACTGATATTATAGACTCTTGAGAAAGGGAATGAGGAGGGAAAGAAGTAGGGGACAAATGATGACAGTCACAGCTACACTTCTGTATCCGTGGAGGCGGGGGGGGGAGGGGATGTTTGCCTCCTTTGTAGAAGCACAGATCCACTGCTGTCTGCTGATGGCCTTTTATTAAACGTTATGTATATTGCATGGACACTCATTTGAGACACCTGTACACCTGTTTATTCATGCATTTATCCAATCAGCCAACTGCCTGATAGCGGTGCAAAAACACAATCCTGCAGATGCATGCTTGGAGCTCCAGTCGGTGTTCTGTTTAGGAAAAAATGTGATCTAAGTGGCTTGTGACTATGGCGTGATGGTATAAGTATTTCTGAAACTGCTTAGATCACGATGAGGCAAAACATTTTTAAAAAGCATCCAGTGAGCTGCGGAAAGAAACGCCCCTGATGATACGAGAAGTCATGGACTGGTTGGGGAGGATGGAATAGCTACAGTAACTCAGATAACTACTACTTCACAACTATGGTGGGCAGAGAATGTCAGAATGCACAACACGTCGAACCTTTGAGGCAGATGGGCTACAACAGCAGAAGACAACGTCTGGTTCCGATTCTGCCAAACCAAGAACAGAAATCCGAGGCTGCAGTGGGCACAGACTTACCAAAACTAGGCAGTTGAGGACTGGAAAAACAGAGTCTTGTCTAATAAATCTCAATTCTGCTGAGGCTGCAGATGGTAGGGTCAGAATTTGGCATTGATAGCATGAATCCATCTACCCAACATGCCTTGTGTCAACAGTCTAGGCTGCTTCTGGTATTTTAATGGTGCAGAGAATGTTTTCTTGGCAAACTTTGGGCTCCTTGGTATTAATCAGTCATTGTTTGGATGTCACAGCTGATCTGAATATTGTTGCCGAACTTGTGCGTCCCTTTATGGCTTACAGTTTTTCCATTTTGGCTAATTCTAGCGCGTTAATACACAATGTCAGAAAACAAAAGTTGGCTCAGGACAGTTTCAATCATGCAGAATCCATGACATGAAGAATTGAAGATGTTTTGAAGACAAAGGAAGGCCCTTTCCGGGATTAGATATGGTGTTACCAATAAAGTCCTTGGTGAGCTTTTTATTTTTAAAGAAATAACCAAACGTGAAGCAGCATAGAGGAGGCAGATTAATCGATCTGGATCAAATATATAAAGTAGGTTGAACTTCATGCCGCTGTGCAAAGATTTCATCAGCTTGACAACGTCACTGTGCATTTGAGTCAGTGTTAGATGATTCCTGTGGGATTAAAAAATTAGCTCCTGAATCCTCTTGATGTTGTCAGAAAATAAATTATTGTAATTTAAGCAAACATGTTCCCTGAGAGAAATATTCTGGTGGCCTGTACACATATCTTGCACTAAGCTAAAATGTTATTTCTAGTACCCATTCGACTCCAGAAAAAATCCTGCATTCAAAATCGTCCTGCATTAATATATATATTATTAGATTGTACATACTGATGATCAGTGTGTGAGTTGTATTTGGGGTTGGACTCCCTCCAGGAGTTCATAAGATATATCAGAAATGGAAAATTAAGTTACAGCGACAAACAAAGCCCTGCGACAAAGCTGTTCTTTTTTCAAGACATGAATAGTTTATATGAAACCACTGGAGAAGTTCGGAGAGGAAAAGTCCTTTGTATGAATCTGGACATGACAAGGGCTCCCTAGAAGGCACATGCCAAAAAGTGCCAAGAAATGTTTTATATTTTAATCTTTTTTTTTCTTTAAAATGTTAACCTGTAGAATAACCGCTACCTACAGCTGTTAATAAACATAATAGAGTTCATTGATTGAATTTCCCTTCTGGGATAAATAAAGTATTTTTCATTTCATTTAATTTCATTCATTGTTACATAAAATGGAAAAAAACACCAGTGAAGGACAAGCAGATCTGATACATGATAATAAACGCTCTGAATTTCTCCTCCCCTCGTTTAGATCCATCGTACCTGGAGCCGGCTGACGTCCGCCAGCAGCTCAGTCATTACCAGCTGGCCTCCCGCAGTCAATTGTCTTCCAGCTCGACTCCTGGTGGCTTGATAGTGGCTGACGGTCGTCCAGAAAGTGTGCTCACCTGCGAGTTTTGCGAGTTCAGCTCTGGATACATGCAGAGTCTCCGCCGGCACTACAGGGACCGTCACGGTGGCAAGAAGCTCTTCAAGTGCAAAGACTGCTCCTTTTTCACCTGCTACAGGTAAGGAAAGACTTCACCTTAACAGACAGAATAGAAAACGACACTTTGCTGGATAATTTTACTGAGAATATAGATGCTGCAAATTTACAAACTCTGTTCATGTATTTATATGAGAGAAGACACATTGCAAGGAGGATTCTGTATGAGCACTGGGCTAACTTTGGTAGTCCAATGATTCATCTTTCTGCCTGTAAATCTCTCTCAGGAATACCTTCACCATGCATGTGGAGGCAGGTCACAACAACAATTCACCTGAGGATCTCCCTAAAGACCTGCGCTGCCCGCTCTGCCTCTACCACACCAAACACAAGAGCAATATGATCGACCACATTGTTCTCCACAGAGGTACAGCTAATGCTAACCAGTAAATTATGCTTTTAAAAGAGTAGTTCAGCATTTTGGGAATGCCATGTTTTTTATGATAAATAGCTTAGCTTAGCATAAACACTGGACACACTGGGAAACGGCTACTTCTGCACTTTTTCTTGGAATGGAGTCCCCGCTGGCCGGTCTTTTTGCATAAAAGTGCAGCACTTTGCACTGCATTCACATGTTAGGCTGTTAGAAATAGAAAAACTTTCTGTCGTTACCATTTCATGCATCATTCGAGTATGGTTGCCCTAAGTGCTCGCAGAACCATTTAACAACTTGACTGTGTGTGTGGTGTCGTGTTTATACTCGGTTGTATTTCCATGCAACAGCCACTGATGTTTGCTTTGGCAGCAGTTTGTTGTTACCTGTGTAGTTCTTCTAACTGTTGTTCATCATACCCTGCAGACAGCAGCAAAAAAGCCAGTGGACGTATTTGAAACTAGTTACACAGTTTATCGGTCATATTTTTTCAGAGCAACTGAAACACTGAACAGCAATATTTCCTTGACGACACTGACACTCATTTTGAATTTCATAACAAGTCAGTTAAGGCATCCCCTACTGCATGTGGGACCGTTCGTGAGAACTGAAACTGAAAGATAGCCGTTAAAAGCGATAACAGAGGAATGGAACGGCTCAGATCAGTTGATAAAAGTTTTTTTTGGAGTGTTTGGATAGTTTTTATATGAGACTGTCTTCGGTTATCTGGAGAAAAGTGTTTGTGTTGAAACTGAGAAAATGACAAAACCTCCAAAATGTACCAGCCACCGTGATTACTTTTCATTTTGTGTGTGTTTAGATGTGAGTGTGTATGTGACAAATGCCATTTGATGCTTCTCTTGCACCCACACATCTCCTCTGCCCATTCTGTTGTTATCTCATCCTGCTGTTCTTCCCCTTCTCCTCTGCTCTACCTGTTTTTTTTTGTTTGTTTTTTTTTCTTCTCCAACCTAATAATCCACTTCACTTTCTCCATTCCCTCCACCAGAGGAGCGCGTGGCTCCGCTGGAGGTCAGCCGCTCCAAGCTGTCGCGCCACCTTCAGGGCTTGGTTTTCCGTTGCCACAAATGCACCTTCACATGCTCCAGCGATCAGGCCCTGCAGCTGCACCTGCAGAAGCACGCTGAGATCAAGCCCTACCAGTGCCAGCTCTGCTATTATGACAGCAGTCGACGGAGCCAGCTAGAGGAGCATCTCCGCCTTGAGCACAAGGTCAGTGGGAGTCTGCATGCGACACATGTAAGGTTTGTGCAGCCAAATCTAAATGGATATACCTGACTTAATTGGTTTCAACAGTGTAATTTAAAAAGTGGGACAATCATGGTGCAGCGGTCTCATCTGGCAGATTATTACCACCAGACCTAATGAATGTGGCTTACTTGTGTAAACAGGTTTTAGTAATTGGTCTGGTTAACAGCTGTAATATGAGACGAGACCACTGAAACACTGTGATTTGATTAATTTAAATGGCTGCTGCTGGTTTTGTCAGCTGCCGCCGTTTGAATCACAGATGGACAAAATTTGTCATTATGCAATTTTAAAAAACAAACAAAAACAAAGATCTATATAATCAGGCCAGTTGTAGTTTCATCTTTTGCCATCAGACTCCAAATACAGCGGCGTCGTGGAGAAACTGACATGGAAAAGAAAATGCAAAAAGTTGCCGTAAAAACATTTAGCATGCTTAGACTGGTCTGTGGAATTTTTATTATCCCAGTGCACTAGGAAACAGCAGAGGTCAAAGGTTACTCTGTCGACTTGTAAGGATATTTCATATTCAAGCAGAATGAGGATAGAGATAGACTTGAACAGCAGCAATCAATGCTTTAAAAAACATATTTTTGTTTTTTTAAAATAGCGCAGCAGCAGAACAAGAAAATTCTTTGTTTACTTGGGTATTTTGGATCGACTCAAACTTTAATTGTTAGCAGGTCTTTGCCAAGTTTGTGCGAAACTAATAGTTAACATCAGGTGAAATGTAAATAACTTGCTCCAAGTTTCACTTTAAAATCATTAAAATCAGCCCACCTTAATTTCAGGCAGGAGTAGTTAGT
This sequence comes from Stegastes partitus, assembly GCF_000690725.1. Taxonomy (NCBI): domain Eukaryota; kingdom Metazoa; phylum Chordata; class Actinopteri; family Pomacentridae; genus Stegastes; species Stegastes partitus. The sequence continues at coordinate 106,933 of NW_007578140.1, read as the reverse complement.
TGTTGTGTGGGTTGCATTATTTTTTTAATAGAAAAATTCAGCAAATGATAAATTATTAGAAGATTCCTGTGGACCATAAAGTCAAGCAGGATTATGAAAGTATGTAAATGTGTTTCTACTGTGGTCCAATTAACATTTATTTTCCTTATTTATGCGATGATATTAAAATATACATGTATTGAGCGGGCAAACGACAAGACAGCGTCGCCACACAGACACCAAATTAAACTCTTTGCTGCATCTTGACAGATAAAGGAGGAAATAAAATATCCGTGAAATGACTACTGAATGACACCCTGGAATCAGATGAGTAGGCGCAGACATATCAGATTGCTACAGCTTCAGTATATTCTAACAACAACCAGGAGAGAAAAGGTTTCGGCTCTCCGTCTCCCCTAATGGGGATAATTCGTGAGATAATGTGAGAAAGCAGATGGTATTTTGGTAGTTTAGATTACAAGAAACTTAAAAGGGCACCCGCTTATTGTTTTCCAATCTTTACATGGCCCAGATCCCTGATTTTTTTTTTTTTTTTAGCAGTGCATGCTGGGATAAGGTCCAGCCCACCTGTTACTTAAAATAGGAGTAGGTGGGTATACATAATGGATGAACAGATAATTAACATAGCAAATATAAAGCTGAGAAAACTAATTTATTCATACCCAGATTTTTTATCAGCACAGAAAATCCAACAAAATCGCTTTTTGGAGATAAGTTTAAGTGGCAGACAGGAGATGGATCGCAGCTAAAAAAAAAAAGAAGATGATTACTCCACTGCCACTGATCAGTGAGTGCAGGTTTTCGAATAGGTTTTTGTAAAGCCACACTGATTGCTTTAGGTATTAAGGCCCTGTGTGCGAGAATTTATCAGGCGTGGTATCTTATATTTTTAACTTAAAATCATGAGGAAGCTGAGAAACAGAAGGTCTGAGGAGGGACCAAGTATTTCTGAAACAATGAAGAAAGGAGGCTTTACATCTTTGGAATGAACTCTGACTGATATGCAGAGTATTTTCGATGTAGTTGTTTCTGTTTGACTCCTAGCAGATGAGATATTTGTACTTGCTGGCACCTTCTGATTAGTGTTTTTTCACAGCTATGTCCTTACCGTTAATTACAGTATGCAGGAGTTTTTGTTTCTTTTAAATGTAGATGAAGGTAAATAAAAATAAATAAAAAAAGTCCATGTGAGGGAGCAGCGTTCCTCCTGAGCGAGGCAATGAGCTAAAGCATATTCATGGTAGGAAAGAGTAGAAGAACAGACATCGTCACTGCTGGGGAGAGTTCTGGAGGACTGCAGTTCTGAGTCTTTAGGGAGTCTGGGAGGAAGAAATTAGTCAGAAACAGTGAGATAATTTGTGACAAGATGAATAAGAAATAAGATGATTTTAAATCTTCTTTGTGAAGAAAAAAAAAAAAACCTTCAGTGTCAGAATATTTTAGAAGAGCATTAAAATTTACTTTGCAGAAGTTGTGATGGTTGATTGAGACTCGAGAGCCTTACAAATCCAGTTTAGCTGTTGTGGTACTAGGAGATGATGTAAATTACAACCAAAAACGTACTTTTCGTCATGCTATTAGGTAAGTAATGGGCTTATTTTACTGTCATACTGTGTATTGAATGAATATAGATCAGAGAAACGTAGCTACTGGAGATATGAAGCAAAAATGAAACCCAATCAGAAACATTTAGCTTCATGGTTATAATCCAGACTCAGAATATATTATTGTAGAATTCTTGAGCTTCTCCAGTTAAAGCTACAACAAAACTGAAAGTAGAAAGAGCGGCCTGTCTAAAAAAAAAAAAAAGGAGAAACTGATGTTGTTGAAGCCTTGACGTGTTCAAAAGCTCCCCCATCTGACATACACATGACACAAAAAACACTTCCTGTTTCTGATCAGGTTATCCGCAACTTTGAGCTGATGGGTCGGGTCAACCTGGACCAGCTGGAGATGATACAGGAACAAGGGAGCAGCGCAGAGGAGGACGAGGAGCGAGAAATGATGGAGATGGTAGTCGATGAAAAAGCTGCTATGGAGGAGGAGGAAGAGGAGGAGGAGGAGGAGGAGGATGACGAAGGAATGGAAATGATGGAGAACCTAGTGGAAGAGCAGAGGGAGATGGACGGTGACGAGATGGACGACAACATCAAAGAGGAGGAGGATGAGGGGGAGGGGGAGGAGGAAGAGGAGGAGGAAGATGAAGTCAAGGAGGTGGAGCAAGAAAAGCCGTCTCTGCAAGGTAACTCCACGTGAAGTGCTCCTTGTCAGAGTCCTGTGTTATGTTTTATCTAATCATGACTCTATGGACTGACGGTGACTATTCTCAAAGGCGAGTTTATGAGCAGTATTAACATATAACGTCACATTATTTTCACACGTAAAATAGCGGTTGTGAGCCGTAAAAGTAAACTTCGAATTCGATTATAGTAGATGCATTTGTTGTCAGAACAAAGACAGACACCGTTCACGCTCATAAGAATACAAATAATCTCGTCTGTCAGCGGCTGTCTGGGTGTAAAAGCAAAACGTGAATCAAAAATGCTTCAATCCTCCTCCTTTACATCAGACTGTCAAACCACTGATGTTTGCTTTTAGAAGAACAAATACACACTTCACACTCAGCCAGTCAAATCCAAAACACGACTGAATATTATTTAACTGCCGTGTATGAGCGGAGCAAATTTCTGCACAAAGCCCGCTGGGATCATGCTGTAAATGATTATCTGCTGAAAAAGCCATTTCCTGTTGTGCTCTCAGTTGTTTTGTCCCACATTATAATGTACAGTATCTCATGTGTATGTTTTTAAGCCAAATAAACATTCCCATTGGTTGGACATCAACCATACGTCTGCAATCGTCTTCATCTCACAACACAACACAACACAACACAACATAACATATTGCGAAAAGCAGATCTAACAGGGAATAATATAGGACACCTGAAACTGAACATTTATATGTACTCCATTTCCCAGAGGTCAATGCATCTTCCATCAGCAGCAGCTGCAACAGCTCTGGACCAAGCAGTGTAGAGAAGCGGCTTCCCTGCGAATTCTGTGGCCGCTGCTTCACCAACAACCTCGAATGGGAACGACATGTCCTTCGGCATGGCATGTTAGTATTTCTCTTATTCTCTACTGTGTCTTTGTGTGTGAGTCTGTATGCTTTATCTGCAAAATCAGCTCCTGTAGCCTGTTCTTTCATGACCACTCTGCTCCTTTATACACACCTCTCTGCTCAGTATGGACCTTTAGGTAAACACCACAGTTTGTGCATTCACACCTGATTCCCTCTTAACGCGGTACAACAGTGAATGGAATAATCATTCTAAGGGTAGCAGTTGGTCAGTCCCCGCCTTTGGACTCTAAATCTTGTTTAATTGCTATTCTGTTGATGTGCTCGTTTAACCCTCTGAACCCCAAGCCGCTTCTGGGCATTTATTTGCTCCTGTCACGTTTCTATTCACTGTGGGGTCAGAACTCTTTGTGCAGTATGACATAGTTAGAATGCCATAAATCCTAAAAGAGGAAAAACCACAGTTGAATTTCTTTGATCATTTAGTTCACAAAAAAATCATAAAAACCAGGAATCAACATGTATATCTATTTTCTCATGGGCGTTACCAATA
>NW_007578140.1:83818-102798 GCF_000690725.1 Stegastes partitus | reverse complement strand
TTTGCACCAAGAAGCATTTTGTTGGAGAATAAAATGATTTAGATTAATGACAGTGATTTCAGGCTTTGACTTGAATTCACTGATCCTTTCTTTTTGTCTTTAAAGTTTGCGTCTATGATATTTGCTGTAATTTTGGTGATTTTTTTTTTTATTTGAAGATAAAATTCCCAAACCTGCCAGTAAGATTTGGAGTCCCAAGGGTTACATCCTGCCCCTTCTTTTTTTAGTCTTTGGTTTGTTCATATCTTCTCACACATCCGTCCTTCCTCTTTAGGACGGTTAACAACAGTCGGCTGGACACCAGCACCACTTCAGCAATAGAGGCTTCAGCTCCATCTTCCACCGGCTCGTCTGTGTTCTCAGACACAAAACTGGACCTGTCCAGCAACAGCAAAGAGGAAGGAAACCCTGCTGACCTATCACTGACAAGTCAAAGCCAGTATGTGGAAGACAAAGAAATGCTTGACACCAAAAAGGATCAACAGTTTGGTTGAACTGATTGTGGCCTCTTGGTATACTGTGCTAGAAAACAATAACATTGGGTAGGATCAGCGCTGAGTGGGATTGGAAAAATAAGATGTCAAAGGAAACAAAAAAGGTTAAAACTGAATTAAAAAGTGACTTTTTATGAGTTGGTGCATTATTAGATTTTAGGTGTTACATATATAAGTATTAGGTTGTGCTGCATAAAACGGCTGAGCTCTTTAAACGGGCGGTCCCCTAGGACAGATCTTAATATATTGGTAACCAATAGTGAACAGAACTCTTTATTGCTGACATTCTGGTCAAATCTACAGTGAAAGATCCCACCTAGACAAAACTAAGCTATTTATAAGAATGTTGTCCAAAATGATGAACTAAATTTAGCTTTTTATTTGAAGCACCTTTTACACTCCTCCCTGCTCACCTGAAACAGGGGTAATGTAAATTTACCGAAAATGCAAGAAACAAGGTATGAAAGCATTTACAACCACGGCCCACTGTAGAGAAACCTTTTCTGATTTCTTGTTGAAATTTGAGACTTTTTTTCATCTTAGCCTTGTGTTCAACGTGTGGAGGTTTTCCTTGAAGAAGAGTCGCACCTTATCTATTTTAGTAAAAAAAATTACAAATCGTGTTTTCATGACAATATGCCCCCAATGTTTGTAGCAAATTGCTATAATTTAGGTCCCTTAATATTATACTACGTATAAGCCTGTTGCACCCTTCAAATTTTAACTGTGCTGTTTTTATCGTCCAGTAATTTCACTGATAAAATCATCAAAGTAATGGGATTCATTTAATTCTCCCTTTCCCCCCTAAAATACCATGTTGTTTGTAGTCCAGGCTGAACAATACTGCAGTTGCCCTGTGCACTCAGCAGATCAGTATGTCAACAGATATAAGTTAAATGTGTCATGACCCATATCCGTTCAGGATTAGCCTGGAGCGCTGCAGCCTTTCACATTAATGGCATCTTGAGCAAGAGACAGAGATTACACTTGTCTTTTCAATGCAAAATTTGTGACTGGGTGTGCCAGAATCCAGTTCTGTCCACATTCTTTGGAGGCGTCGTAGCGTCCACACCTCACAGAGACAGATCCCTAAGGTATAAACCTCTGGGTGTGGTCCGGTTCACTGGATCACACTGTGCACAGGGTCGGACCACACTTTGTTCAGACCACCGCGGCTGAGTTTTGAAACCAGTGCGTAAGTGCCTTAAAATGCAGTTCCTCTGATGGCCACTGTATGGCTTTAATCGCTTTAAAAAAAACATGAACCGTTTTAAAGTAACTAAGAAAACCCCCCACTTCTCTTAAAAAGTAAATGTTTCTTCTACTAAAATGTATGCCTCAACAACTAATTTAACTTATTCTAACGTGTGCCTTAGTGGCATTTCGGAAAGACTCTCCTTAATTAAGATGCGATTAGATCAAATTAGATTCATGCTTGTTATAATTGCACAGACTACGCGCCAGTACAATGAAAAGTGGTTGAGCATCTAGTGCAAGGATATGAGGCTGAAAGCATTGGTTTTACCAGATTACCAAAAAAAAAAACCAATTTCATCTCATCCACCTGTTGTAGTTTGTAGCCATACAGATGTTTAGTTTATTTGCATTAGGTATTGAAATATCCGTCTCTAAGATTTGATCTATTACAAGTGAATGGAATTTCATTAGTTACACTCACAGCATTAAAAAAGTACAACCGTTTTGTAGATGGGGTTTATGGAGAGAAATGCTGCTGTTGATTTTATTTTATTTTTTAAGTATGTTTTTTTTAATGTTATGAGCACCACAAATGAAATTCCAGACTAAAATGGGCATGTTTGCTTGATCGACAGATGTCTAGGCCTTTCACAGTCAGCTCCGGTGACTACATTACCCTCCGTTTCCTCCATATCGTCCGTATTTGTATTAGCTTGCATCGAGCTGTAGTTTATTGTCCAGTTTTGACGTGCAGAGACACACTGAAAAGACAAGTGTAACTAGAGCAGAAAGCCCTAATACCATTTCTTTCTACATATAATATATATATATATATATATGACACTGGTACTATATGTTAAAGATTGACTTTTTTAAAGGTGTCAAATTCCCCAACTTGAAAAAATCCCCTTTAAATTCTCATTCTGTATTGACACACCTGTCGTAGTCTGCATTTGTGTGCTTCTTTTTAGACAAAGTTGTTATATTATTGTTGATATTGACAAAAGGCAGAGATTGTATTTGCTGGAAGTTGCTGCTTGAATGCCCTAAAGCCTTATGAGAAGTGAATAGCAATTAAATCAAATTTGTCTCCAATTCCAATAAGATCAATAAGCAACATTAAACAGACTGAAGTAAATTGTCTAATAAATCCAACGTCCAATTTGTAGAGGAACACAACTTATGTAACTGTGTTCTTGGTACCAAAATATTTACCAAGCCTGCTGTGTTTGCTGCTGTAATTGTCTTTGTTAAGCATTGAACCATTGATGGAAACGGGAAATCTGGGTTTGGACCATTGAGTTTTGGAATTAGAGTTCCGTGGGTAGAACTCTGATGAACTACATGTTTGCAGCCATGTATAGAAAACAAAACTACTCGTTAAGTGTTTGAACTGTGGTGTTTCAGAAAGGATAATTTAACCCTTTTTTCCTTTAGGTGTTCTCATTTTTAAAAAAGAAAAAAAAAAAGAAAATCTAAAGATAATAGCTAACCCTTAGGGGCTTTTGAGTCCCCGATCCAACATTATTACGCTGTTGTACAATGTCTGGTTACAATGAAAAATATCCCTTTTTTTGTACTGTAATGGGAATGAGCAGATAGGAATCGCAGTGTGGTTGTACAATATTAAACATAAAGGAAACGTTTGCAGTTCTCTACTAATTAATGGCCAGGGCTTGTGTCATGAAGAACAAAAACATGGCAAAGGACAAGACAAGCAAACAATAGTTCCTCTGGGAGCATTTACCTAAACTGCTGGTCCTTTTCTGGGCTTGACCACCATCTGGGTTCCACGTCAGCCTATAGAGCCCTCTGAGATCGAGCTCATTCATACAAAATGTGACACTCCACTATCCTCTATCCATGACAAGTAAGGGTCTCTAACTCCAAGTGCGCCCGCCCTTAGTCTCTCCACTCAACAACAGGTGGGAATGTAGCAGTCCTGCTCTGCTCCCCAGTCCGTCTGATACCTGAAAACCAGTTGAGTTGGTGTTGAATCTCAAAGCCCTCGTTGTCTGTTTTACAGGACCAGCTTGTATCTTTTTGAACGTAAAACAGTTTGAAAATAGTTGTTGTAGAAATAAGCTTTGCAAGGCAGCTTGTCGCCCAGCTTGAAAGCCCAGCGCAAACCAGATGATGAATTGGGACAATCTGGGTAATGAAGCTGTCAACCCAAAATTGTTTGTTGTTCTGTGATCATTTTAATAGAAAATGACTATGAATCCCTCACTGTGTGCAGTCTCTAGACTGTAATATTCCCAGTTTACCCAAAGTTACGCCCCTGCTGACAACACACTGGATACTTGTATATATGTTTAGTTTGTTTCCAATGCATTTCTCTTTTCAGACTGTTGTCTCCATAGTTTGACACTAGAATCTCTCCTTCTTGCCTTTTTTCCCATATAAATCTGATTACCTGATGGTGGGTTGTGATGTTGCCTAGAATGATTGTTTACAATTTTATTCCATTTATCTCTGGATATTCTGTAAATATTGTAATTCATTGTCTTTTTTTAACTTGATAATAAAGTTATCAGATAACAGTTAATTGTGTTTTTTCTCCTCTCTGTGCACGTCATGCTGATTTAATGAGGCCTTTAAAATGTTACTTATCCTCCGATAACACTAAGATTTGAAGCAATATAGGCTGAACTTTTAGATACAGAAAGAAGAAATTTGTTGGAAATTGCTGCACTTTTTAAAAATATTTATATATTTGAGACTTTCTGCAGACTTTCTACACTTGGTATCATGCATAATATCACCTCCTCGTGTGTGACATGACTGCAGCAGCCCTCGAAATCAGAGAATTATGCACATCAGCAGAGATGTCAAAGTATTAAAATTCCCTGAAAAGCAAGCTTTCTGAATTGGAAATTGAGAATAGGGTGTCTGAAGCATTTCACAAGGCCAAAATGATACCAAAGGAACTCGTAAGGAAAATGCACCTACATCTGACAAATGCTCTATTTCTAATCCAACCACCTTTAATCATTTCATCCTTAAAAGGCAGATATTGAATTGATTGTGGGGTACTTCAGTTGCAATTTATTTCCTGTATAACTTTTACAGGGAGAGGCCACCCTTTTATTTACCTAATTGTAATTACACTCAGATAAATCTGCCTCTGTGTGTTTGAAGCATTTGGCATAGCTTTAATGATATTGATCATTAAAATAGAGAGAGACCATTTGTAATAGCTGGTGGTGAGAATTTATCTCTGTCACGATACATTTTCATCTGAGGGCTCCTTAGAAGGCAATAAAGAAGTGACCAGGAATAGGAAAAGATACCTGACTACCACCAGTGGAGCAGCCTTGTCTCAGTAAAAATAATATTAGTTGGTTAATTCTTTATGCAAAAAAAATTGGAATTCCAATCTTGGGCAAGTGTCCAAACATCAGATACTTGTAACGAAGCTAATGCCAACCAGTGCACCACTTTGAAACTGATGGATTGCCATGAAGTTTGGTACTGACAGTTATGATCCCCAGAGGATGAATCCTAATGACTTTGCTGATCACTTGTAGCACTGCCAGTCCTTTAAAATTTCCCTCACATCCTGAGAAATATCACAACATCTACTGGGTGGATTTTGTAACATTTTGTACAAACGGTTTCCAGACGATGCATCAACAAACTATGATCTTGTGACGTTAACTGCAGCAACATTATGCAGCATATATTCTTAGTTTTGAGTAGTTGATGGATTGATTGCTATTGACGTTAATAGACACTTTTAAATTTGGGTCCTCTATGAGATTCAGCAGAATGATATTGTGATACTCAGACTTTCAGCCCAATTATTGGACTGTACTTTGCATTTAGAGATAATTATCAAATTTTAGCACATCACTATGCTGAAATGAAAATGGTGAGCATGGTTTGAAAAGAAAGGAAAAGAAACGTGCTTGTCTTTCTTGTTTTGTGTTTGGCAGTAATAGTAAAACTGGACTTCAGATGCAGGACATTTTCTCCTTCTCTATTATAAATATAAGCAATTATAATTATATACTTGGTCAGATATCTTAATTGGTATCATTATACCTTTTATGCAATGTGTTTTCCATTTCCTTCGAGACACGTGTGATTTCCTTTGTGAGCCCCTGGGGCAACCAATAATAGTCCCTTCACCTTGTTCACAGGAAATATCTTTGGGCTGAGAAGGCATCTCAGTGGCCTTCACTCTGCGTTACACCCTTCCACCGCTCGGCTTCTCTCTCTCTCTCTCGCTCCTCCACTCCACACCCTGCAAGAGCTCTGCTGACCAAAACCACAAACCCTGCAAATGCCAGTTGTAGACTGTGTGCGCTGTGTGTCCGTCTTTGAGTGTCTGTTTAATGTACATGCATGAAATGCTGCAGCTCTTGCACCCTAAATACCGCAAGGCACTGAGATCAGCAGCTTCATTTAGCTATGCTTTCATGTTCCACTGTTCCTTCAGTCCGTCACCATTACACTGTGTCACCACTCTGAGCAGCCTATTGTCTTCCAGGTGGAACTGTTGATTTCACACGTCCCCCACATTTCCTCTCCTGCCTGTTTTAGAAGAGTCTGAGTCTTTATTTCACATGTCTAACATCATCTCTTAAAAATATCTTCAAGTCGCCAGGGATCAGACTGTAATCTCTGTGGCTCACCACTTCAGAGGGGGCCGATGGCAGACTGACGACCCCTGGAGACAGGAGCAAGAGGCACAGCCACAGTGGGGAGAGGGGAAAGGAGGACACTGCTGCTGCTGCTGCTGCTGCTGCTGCTGCTGAGTGGAGCAACTTAAGGAATGCCTGATGAGTGTGTGTTCAGGCCAAGGCAGACGAGGGCACTGCTCCTGTCGCAATAACTGGATGATAGAGAGAGAGAGAGGGGGAGACTGAGTGGAGAGACTGAGGGGGAAGTCAGGATACGAGAAGCGTAAGAAGGGCAAAGAGTGGTGGAAGGACAGAGGCAGTCGAGAGGAGTGGGAGATAAAGAGAGACGGACTCATACATACGGTCATTGAAAGTAAGAGGGAGTGATATGAGAATAAGGGAGAAGTGGCCTGAGGAAGAGACCCCATTGAGCTCCAGCATATTATCTCTCGCACTTAACAGTCCTCTTAAAGTCAGAACAGGGCTGCATGGAAGATAGAAGTCAATAAAAGCCCTGAATACTGAGTGTAGGAAGGGTGATACTGAAATTCCTCCATGCATGCTTGAAGGACCTGCGATTGTTCAAACTTTTGATAATAGCTTAAACCTCCATCTGAAGTTTGTTGCGAGCATTTTTTTTTTTTTACCCCCTACCATGTCAGTTCTGAAGCATACATGATGAAGAAGCCCCCAAAACATTCAAGGAATGTATCTAAAGGCAGTACAAGTCGTGTTTTCATCACGTCAGCGAAAAGGTGACATAACTCAGCCTTCATGACTGATGCAGTTCATTTGGTGTCTGCTTTAAAATCAACTCAGTGCATGTTTTGAGGGAGTTAGAGTGGATACACCAGGCTGTATTTTCATTATCATTCTAGCGGAGTCATTTAACATTATAGATCTTTTTCACAGCAGACATTTTGATTTGTCACAGTAAGGAGAGCAATGGCGTATTTATGATGGCTGCATTCTTTTTAGGTGAGGTATAGTTTTTGGGCGTTTAATGAAACAGACACATCATGAATTTCAACGGGGCTTTCTCTTACTGTGACAAATCAAAAAGTCTCCAATAAAAAAGGGCCTACTGTCCACTATTGCACCGTGAGTTGGTAATGCGCGTGTATCTGAAAAATCATTTTTATCTTCCTATACCCTGGTTTCCTATCACACTTGGTGATGCTGGTTTCAATCATTGAGCTGTGAGCTGCTGGAAAAACTGAGCAGATGATGTGCTGAAAATATAGATATTTTTAAACATATTTTTAACCCATTGGTTCAGTCTGATTTTTGTTTGGTGTTTTCTAACTATATGGCTTTGGTGTTAATACGTAATGTGTTTTTTTAGGATAATTAGAATTTATCATTTCTATTTTTTTTATTTTGAGATTTTACTGTTTTACTATAAACAATGTATTTATGTATTTCATTATTAGTTGTATTGTTTGTATTATTCTTTATTATCCTAGCCACTCATCTTGCTGTTTTGGTGAGCATTTAACCTCTTAAGCTCTTGTTTGATATGCATTTTTCTATTTCTCTTTGCTATTTGATCTGATCAAATAGCAAAGAGAATTTAAAAATTAATATATATATATATATAAAGAAATGAAAATATATTTAGAAAACAGATTTAAAAATATTTGTTTATTTTATTTATTTATTTATTTTAAATTGTATTTTAGTTTATTTTATTATTATGTTATTTTATTTTATTTTATTTATTATTTTTAATGTAACTACTGTGGTAATATAGCCCAAAATGTGATGTCCATGCATGTCTTAAGGTCAGGTCTTAAGAGGTTAATTTACAAAATCTATTTTAATAACATTCAATGTTTTATCACTTCCTTGTCACACACTTTGAACTGCATTGGTGTGTTTGAAAAGTGTTCTATAACAAAAGCTTTACTGACTAATTTCTTACTTTGTTGTGTACTTAATGGGAAAAATTGCTGAAAATACGACACATTTGAAAAATCTACTTCACTAAACTCTCTTCGGTGGTGGAGAATACATTGATCAAGTGTTATATTGAAATTCACAGGTGTATTTCTATTTTCTGCTACTTCACGCTCCAATTCAGATGCAAATGTTGTGCTATTTATATTTGTACTTTATTTATCTTGCAGGGACTCAGCGGGGATTCTAAATACCTACAGAACAACATAAAAAATGATGGATAAATGCATATTAGTATATTTTAAACTAACTCACAGTTAAATGCTGTTTACATATAAAAGCACCAGCACTGATAACACAATAACAATATGACACTCTGACAGAGTCCACTTTGCATAATCAGTAATTTAACTTTTATTACTTTTGTCAGTTTTGCTGACAATGCTTCTGGAGTTTCAGTTTTAAGGGTATGCTGAATTTTATCAATGTGAAATGAAGCACAGTTCAACATTGTGGTCATGTTTACTGCAGTACTGACGTTCACCGCCAGGAGCACTGCAGCTTCAATATGCAGCGCAGAAGAAGAGAAGCGAAAAGTCATGGCGGCTGACAGTTTGTAATGAGCCAACGAAAACAGTGAAGACTCTTGCAAGTTGTGTATTCAACGTCCAAAAACAATCCCGGGGATAGAAAAGAATCTGCCGGCAAAATGCAGATAACTTTGAAGACCTTACAGCAGCAGACGTTCAAAGTCGACATCGATGAAGAGGAGACGGTAAGTGACAGTTAAAAATCATGCATTTGTGAAGGGGGTGGAGTGGGAGTTGGGTATGTCCTGGAACCGAGTACAGTTTTTGACCATTTCATTCGGGACGATCGATAGTTTGTGCGTACAAAAACACGACAGATTGGTTGTAGCTTAACCCGTTATTAAGGTTAAAACTGCATTTATTTGAAGTTTGACTTTGAGCAGTTTGGCGTCGTTTATTACCCACTGGTCAGGAAAGTAGTTTGTATTGTCAGCATTTAGTCGGAGCCCACTTAAGGGTCCAGATGTGGGGGGGAGTTGACAAGTTAGCCTTCATGTTAGCATTTAGTGTTTGTGAACCTTTCGTATTCGTGAAAGTTGTTAAAGTTAATACTGAAATTTCCGTGAAATAAAGGCAATTTTTGTGACAATAGCGGTTAATTAGCGGTGTTTACTGTAGTTATAGCGTTTAGTAATGATAAGCCATTGTTCGTGTTAGTAAGCTAGTACTAAGCAGCACCAACGAAACACTGTTTAGGAAAATCTGTTAACGTTAGCTTTAAACGTCGTGACTAAGGGCAGCTAGCTACTTTACTTTTTTTAATAAAACACTTTCGTTAAGGAAATCCCCCTAAACCTTTAAGTTTTACTTTCAATAAGCTTGTTTCGGTATGCAGTTAGCTACATGTACAGTCAGCGTGTTGTCGTCAATTACTTAATGTGTAAACTTGCATTTATGTGTAAAACGTCGTTAGTCTGTTATTTAAAGTCAGGGCTTGGCATTGTTTTTGAGCTGGTTTCACTGAAGGAGTCTAAAGTATAATCCACTCCAGTTTTATGATGTCGTTAGCAGTTAGTTCACACTTTGGACTGTATTGACTGTGGTGCTGGGGCTGGGCAACATGGGGACACAAAGGCTGATTCCTTTTTGTTTGTTTTTTCCCCCCACAGGTGAAAACATTAAAAGAGAGGATTGAACAGGAGAAGGGAAAGGACACTTTCTCAGTTGCTGGGCTGAAATTGATATATGCTGGTATGTTATATGCTACAGAACCCTCTTTAAATCCTGCCTTTTCTTCACAACAGTTTATTTTGTGCTATTCATAGGAGTTAAAGTAGTTGTAGACTTACTGTATGATGCTTAATGTTGTCCAAACCTACCTTAAAGTGATTTCAACATTTTAAGTGTTTGACAACTCAATGATAAGAACATATAGTTTGTTTCACAGCTTTCCCGAAGCATGCATTGTTTTATTTGAAAGGCAAACTCCTGATTTCCTATGACAGATAAGTTAGACAGTGTTTGACAGCTTCTCTACATAATCCAGCATGGAAAAATACTGAACAACATCTCAAGTTGTGGCGGTCCTCCAGAAAACCACAGAAATCCAGACAAGGTTACAGTTTTTCTTACCAGCAGCAGCAGCAGCAGCTCTGCTCACGTCTCTCACCGCTGCAAGCTGAAATACCACCGAAGCTGCTGGTTGCTGTTCATTCCCCTGCTACCTCTCCTGTGGTTAAACTAGTAGTCTATATGATTCAATCGATCAAATCCTGCTAGATTCCCCCCTCGAACTCCCTTCTGTTAGCTCAGGACACCAGCTTTCAGTAGTTATTGTTTTGGAAATTGTCAGCTTGTTCCACCTTGTGAGTTTAAACAAAACAGATGTAAACAAGCCTTTAACAGGATAAGAAACGCAATTGTTAGATTTAGTTTTTAGTTATTGTGTGATTTGATTAGTGAGAATAACGTAGAAATATTTAGCAATTTATAGTGAAATCCAACTCAGTGGCCTTTGGTGAGCCGGAGGTTGCTTGGCTCTTGTATTGTCATTTGTTGCCCTTTCAGTTATGATACGTTAAGTTTTCATGTTGATACTTGTAATGGAACAATTTTTTTCATAAATAAGGATCTATTTCAATATCTACGCTGTAATGCAGATGTTCACACAGATTGATTTGTTGTATTTTTTTCCCAGAAACACCTACAATTGCAGTTTCTAACTCTAATTTTAGACCTTATGTGACATTTTACAAATCTATTAATACAGTGCTCCTGACATGACTAACCATATTGCTCAAATGAATTACGAAACTGTTGGAGGGCTGCGCTGTCTCGCTGGTAAAGCATGTCTTTTAAAGCTACAACAAAAACTGACATGTACCATGAAGCCTCACTAAGAGCATGTCTGTTTGGCAGACAAATGAAAATGTTAGCCAGATAACTGCAAAGGTTGAAACACAAGTGTTTCGTAACAAGCTAGCCTTCATTTCTTTCAACAAGCTTTGCAGTTATTTGTCTTTTAGAAGTTGTGTTAGGATAAAGATTGCAGAAACATGCGGAAAGGCTGCATAGAAATTGATATTTTGGTCAAAACTTCCCAGTTGCACCACAGCACTTGGTGTTTGATAACAGTCAGACATGATGTACTCCGAGGGAGGCTGAATGCACTTTAGATGCAGCGTGCGTGACCATATTATATAGCAGCTTAGACATTAGGCTTGTGCTTGACCTACTAAAATTTTCACAGACATGCATATAGCAGAAAACAAAAGCGTAACAAGAAGAACTCGATGCGGTGACAAAAGCGGGCGATTTAGCCGCTGAACAACCTTCTGTTTAATGATACAATCTGATACTATCTATTGTTACACCGGCCCATATAGTTGATGATGTCATTGTGGGTAAAGCCAATAAGTTGTGAATAAGTCTCTGTTTCTTCACAGGTAAAATCCTCAACGATGACACAGCCCTCAAAGAATACAAAATCAACGAGAAGAACTTTGTGGTCGTCATGGTGACAAAGGTTCGAGACTTAAAAATAGTTTTCGGAAATTGTCGGATTTCTTCGTCAAACAGATCTTGTGATATTTTTTTCTTTGTTGTAGAACATCATGTTCTTGAATGTTGTGGGTACATGCTAATATTGAACTATGATTAGGTTTTGTAATCTTCTCTTTCCACATCCGTCCACTTATGTCTGTCTGTTAGGGCTGTTGAACAGCCTCTTCTGATGCACAGGAACAAGTAGCTCACACTGCTGACATGGAGTGGGGTCACTGTCCTCAATATCTGGCTCTGGTTTATTACCGTGTATTCCAGTACACTGCCGATTACTTGTTTCAAGCAAAGATTAACTCAAAATAAAAGTGTGTTATTCACATGCTTTTGAAACTCTGTTGTGCCACAAGGCAGCATCTAACATAATGTAGTGTTGTATTAGTATAAGATGACCTGTTGTTGCTTTATAATCAAATGGGATCTGTATTTTTCTTGTTCTGCAGATAGAGGGAAGCTCTCTTAATCCGGCAGAGCTCCTCAGGGGCCGTATATTTAAATTTCCTCACATATTTTAACGTCAATTTAGTATTGCTTTGGAAAAAAGAAGTATTATTGAATGAGATGTGGTGTCTGTAGACGCAAGCTATCAAAAGCCTCGGATTTATTTTAAAAGCTGTATTTGAGAGCTCTGGCTGGCTATGTCATGCATGTTTAGTTGCTTGAAGCCTGTAATGGCCTTTATTAGTGGATCTTCCTTAGTTAAGTAACTCTTAAGGCGAAGGCAGCCCAAAGTAAAATGCAGCCCAAAACTTATATTTGTGATTACAGCATTTATGGAAGTGACTCATTGTAAATATCAAGTGTTGTTGGAGAAATAACAAGGTTATATGTCTTCAACTTTGTTTTGCAGCCTAAAACAGCCTCTGCCGCCCCACAGTCTTCACCAGCTGCTTCAGCTCCCAGCACCACAGCTCCCGCTGCACCTCCTCCTTCATCTTCCAGTTCGGACAAACCAGCAGAGCCTGCCTCCACAGACAGCAAACCAGAAGAGAGACAGTCTTCGACAGCTGAACCATCTTCCACACCTGTCGGGTAAAGATGGGTAGATGTTTGTCTTTAACTATTAATCTGATGTCAGTGTGCCTTGCTGTGAGAAATGATGTGTAGTCCATGCCTCACCCAAGGTCTGTTTCTCTTGCAGTAGCTCTGAGGCTTCAACAAACACAAACTTAATCAATGAAGCAGTTTCAACTCTAGGTAAGGCTGCTTTTGTAAAGCTTGTGTGTGACTTTTTTTGTTATTGGATGTGATTGAAAAGTAATTTTGGGTTTGATGGGTAGTCTGTCACAAATATTGCATCATTTGCTAGACTTGTGCAAATAATAGCCTTGTACGTTGCCTTTAACCTGTGTTTTGTTTACATAAGTCTGTGGGCTCGTGTGAATCGAGGTTGTTGATTAATTTTGGCTCACCTTATTTCTGCTAGATATCTGTATAATCAATAAACAGCCAGATACTGCAGCTCGGCCAAAACTTAATCCCACAGTTCCCAACGGCCACATGCTGGAAACTTTGCAAATATTGTTTTGCACAGAGCAGATCCTGACTCATTTCGAAGCTGTCAGTGTGAATTTTCAGCATTTGAGGCAGGTTTATGGGACAGAGAAGAGGAGTTTATCTTTATATATTCGAACTTTTAAAGCTGCTATGCATTAACATCGAGCTCAGCTAATACGTTGTTTTAATATTATGCTGTTGTAGCTTGACATACCAGTTGTGTACGCTGTGGTATGTAATCTTAAAAACATGGAAGCAGAACATATCTTCCAGATGGCAGTATGTGGATCTTTATGTTTCATGTTAATGTATTTAGAGATCATTCATTTTCCTCAAATTAAAACATATGTTAACATCTCTCTTGTGGACAGTTTGACACACGTGTTTTCAAGTAAATGACTGCTGCACATTCTTTGTCTAACACTAAAACAGAACAGAACACCTATTGACAGATATTGGGTCATTAAAGCTTTACATATGGTTGAGCTTATATTTGTAAGTTTTGATTTTCCTGCAGAGATGGAGAGTATAGCACTCAAGCTAAAACTGAACTAAACTTTTTGTTGCACTACTGAAATTCGCTTTCTCTCTCCGTGTTTGTGTTGTGCCTATCCTCTTTAGTGACGGGCCCATCTTATGACGCCATGGTGAACGAGATGATGCTTATGGGCTACGAGAGGGAGCAGGTGGTGGCAGCACTGAGAGCGAGCTTTAACAACCCAGACAGAGCTGTGGAATACCTGCTCACAGTGAGTTATGTCTTTGGTCGTAATAAATGTGTCTCCGAACAAATTATTGAATCGATACACAACCTGACACATGATAGCTCATACGTGTGTGTTGCTCTTGGCAATCATAGAGCTCAGTGTCCTTGCTCAGGTCATGAACACACTCATGTATTGTTATGGAGGAATGTTTATTTTAGTGTCTACTGTGGCTTGGTGTTGACATTCATAGCATGGTTGTACAAATTCCTGTGTACAGCTTACTAACACGTCAGTTCCGAGGTCACACTACTACTTTTACAACAACTCCAGAATTGCTTCCTGAATAACCCTAAAAATGTGCACAATACCCTGAAGATACCTGCTACCTTAAGGCAGAAGAGAACCACAAGTAGTGGTGATATAGTGATATAAATTAATCGAAATACCTCAGTGTGACAGTCGAGCCTGTTCGATATAAATTTGAATCGGTGTATATCATGACTTTTCCTAAAGGGCATCCCAGGCAGAGATCAGGGCCCGGCAACAGGACCTGATGCGGTGGCGCCTCCAGTGAGTGGAGCTCCAGCTGTATCCACAGGCGGTATCAGCGTTCCCGCCAACACTGGCTCCTCATCAAGTGCTGGGGGAGGTAAACTGCCCATCCTGTTGTCCATATAACAGCAGCTTCAATCTGCAAATGTATCTCTATTATTACCCTTCCTGTCCTTGTCCTCTTGCTTCTTGCTGCTTACGCGGTCTGACCTACACTTTCAGGCAATCCTCTGAGCTTCCTAAGAAATCAGCCCCAGTTTCACGTGATGCGACAGCTGATCCAGCAGAATGCCGCCCTTCTTCCTGCCTTGCTGCAGGAGATTGGCAGGGAAAACCCCGCACTGTTGCAGGTGAAGAAATGACAAAAGGTTGATGTGTTTTAAATCGTAAGAACATTTCAGGAAGTATGAATGTGTTTGAAGTCTTTAATATAGTTCTGATCAAATACAGTTATGGTTTAAACACTGGTGTCACATAAGAGGACGTTAACACGACTTTTACATAAGTTTACTCATCACAAGGTTTAGAAAACGGTTGTGTGATGTTTTCTGTGGCTCTAGAAGCAGCTTTCTAAAGTTTGAATTAGTAATCCTGAAGATGACATTCGGGTTAACACAATTTAGCCTTGAGAAATAACCATTTTAAACTAAATCTGCATTGATCGTTGCAGTCTTCTGCATCCTGTAGTGAGTCTTTAACAAGTTTTAATATAAGGCAAAAATGTGTTCCACACAGCACTTCCCCAGAGCTGTAGATTTATTGGGACCAGATATAGCCAGCTACTTAGTGTCTGTATTTGTGAATGTGTTTTAAAAAACAGGATTTTCAAGCCTCTCCTAACTCCGTTTCGGCCTTGATTCTCTAATGTGTGCCTTATGGAGCTGCATTATTTATTCTTATATTTATTTATGCATTTGTTTTGCTTCACTGAAAATGTACAGCTGATGTTCTAAACTTGTATTTACTACTGTACTTCAGAGTTGTCTGTGCTAAGGAACATTGAACACTATCTGTACCTGCGCTGTTCACTTACGACTGCAGGAGATCAGCAACCACCAAGAGCAGTTCATCCAGATGCTGAATGAACCCAATCCAGATGCAGTGCCAGTAGGTGGCGGGGGCGGGGGTGGGGCAGGAGGAGCAGGGGGAGCTGGAGGGCTGGGAGGTGACACACCTGGTGGAAGTCACATGAGCTATATCCAGGTCACACCACAGGAGAAAGAGGCCATTGAGAGGGTGAGGAGGAGCACAACACTGTCACTAATCCTGTCAGTCATTTTTTACCAGAACTACTGGAATATTACATAAATCCATGTCTCCTATGACCTTGCCAAAGCCTCAGCTTGATTTTTACTCTCCACACAGTACTATAGACAGTGTTGAACCATAAGAAGAAAGTGTCGGTTTCTTATTAAAGTGTTGTTTGACTAATTTACGGCTCTTTTCTGTCTCTCTCCAATTCCAGCTAAAAGCTTTAGGATTTCCAGAGGGACTTGTTATACAAGCCTACTTTGCTTGTGAGAAGAACGAGAACTTGGCTGCCAACTTCCTTTTACAACAGAACGTCGACGATGATTAAAAGAGCCGTCCTCGTTTGATTTTTTTTTTCTTTTCTTACTTCTTTCTCTACTTTTTGATTGCTGATGTTCAATATATGTGTACAACAAGCCCTTTCATATCCAAAAAAAAAACTATTTTATTCACCAATTCCACATTCAGTTCTCTTAATAACACTGGATCATTTATCAGCTGTTGGCTGGTGTACAAGGACAGGCTGTTGTTTGTGATCACATAAAAATGAAAGAATAATAAAAGTACAATAATTTTGCATCAGAAATCACGTGTGTGCTATTGATTTTCTTTTGCAGGATTTTTCTTAACTTTGAGATTTGCAACTCTTTTGTGGTTTTCATTGTAAGTGAGACAAAGTCGGGGTGGATTGAAACCTAGCAACAGTATTCATGTGCTCTTATTTGAAAAGTAAAGTTTACTAAAAACGTAGATTTGAAAATTGTGCAAAACAAACAACTACAATGTCACTTTTTCACATGAGCATCCCACAGCTGTATGTAAATCAGAAGGGCTGTTCGCAGGAGCTATGAGTCTGAACCACGACGCATATGTGAAGGATCATATATCAAGTTTACATGTGAGGTAAGGCTTAGCTGCAGTGATGTCATTTTTACAGAAAAAAGTAAAAGTTGTTCAGATAATGAAAGCCATGTTTCTGTGGCTGTGTGTTTGGTGTGTGGCTGCGCAGAGATGTAATTGGACGTGCTTTGCCTAAAGGTACACAGCACAGTTTTGTTAGGAAATTAGGCTCACTCTGTTACACCATCAGCTGACTCTTCACCATATTCGTTAATTGCAGCCACAATTATTTGCCTTTTTGCAGAGAAAGTGCAGCAATTCCATCCACTAGACCGAAAACAAATGAAAAAAGCTGACATCTGGAGCACCACGCCGCTGAATGATACGGTAATGAAAGAAGATAAATAACTTCTGTAGCAGTAAACTCTATTAGCTGTGACCTGGATCAGGCAACAATCTAATAAAATGACAGTACATGTAATTTACTAATACCGAAGGGCTATTTAATGTTCAGTTACTCGTTAAAGACTATACAAAGTATCATTTATTGTCATATACGCTTTATTGGTGTCGTAAAAACCCCCCACACCATAATTTGCTGGTATTACGTGGGGCTGTTATTAAGCTGTAAACTGGGAATTTTTTTTAAAGACCTAAAAGGTTTTTCCCCCTGTGCTGCTTTTAGGGCTGAAGGATGACAAGAGGAGCTCAGCGAGTGCTTTAACTGAATCAACCAATAGGGGGCAACACAGACCACAACATCTTTCTGACTTTCAGCACCAAGTGTTATTTGCCAGCCTGAAGGTGAGTGACTTTACCACAAATGTGTCGATACCTAAAAAACGAACAGATTTTAAAGTAGATCAGTACTACTGGTAGTATTAGTTGGACTTCTAACGACAGCTGAAATGTTTTTTTGTGCTTTTACAGCATTGGGACAAAGGGTACACTTCAAACTTTGGCTCTTGTGTCATTTGAACTTATTTTCGTTAGATGGTAAATTACTATTCTTGCACTACTTTGATGATTTTTTGGTTTGCAAGGTGTTAAAATGCTGCTGCAAGTAAATAGCAGAACCACTGGAAACCACACTTTGTTTAATTATATATCGATAAGAAGTACTCTCATATTTTTCTTTATAAATTTTGTCACTATTTATTAATAAAACTGCCGTTATTAAGTTTAGGGACAATTTTGCTATTTTCACAGTGCAACAAATATTTTAACACAAATGAAAAGAGATGCAGCTGTTATGCTAAATCTCAGTCGTGTGTTTTGTTTTAGTATTACAACATCGACGTGTTACATTTTTGTGAGAAATGCAAGTTGATATATAGCATACAGACAAAACTGCACAGCATGATACACGATGATAATGACTCTGTAGCAGAAACCTATCAAAACACTATCTGGCTGCAGCATCTTTGTGGGTTTTTTATTCATTTTGTGTACCTGAGAGCTCCGGCACAGAGTGGAAGTCAGATTTGGTGTCACCCTTGAATGTCAGCCAGCAATTTGGTTGTCCTGCCCATTCTTCCCCCTGACAGGTGGAAAGGGAACCCCATGGAAATGGGACATTGTAGGAGTGAATTTTCTTTTGAAAATCTTTTTAGCAGCAACATTGTGTTAGTTTGCCTGCGGTCATCTCACTATTATCGGGGAGGATATTGTGTGCGAGCTGACTGTGAGCTATTGTTGCCATTTAAATGTGCTTCTCCATTACACTGGCAGGGAAATCTTCAATTACTGTGACTAATGATGTTCTAGCAAACTTTTTCTTGACATGCACGACACTTTTTTTGTCACTTTTTTTGTTTATCATTTCAGCATGCTTTCTTTTTTCCCGCTTTGCTTCGTTTTCAATGACAATAGTGTAGCTATGGTGAAAGCGCATGAAGGTCATCGTGGTTTTCTTATTTCAAATACATTTTATTTTAATATAATGTAAAATACAAAACAATAACAAAGCATTTTTATTTACAAATGTACAAAATTCAAGATTATATTACATATTTTGGCTATAAACAAAAATCTTTGTTCAGAGTTACTCATTCAATACAAAAATACGAATGTCTCATATAAATTATTGCACTTTGCAGCTGCAGTGCATTGAAGATTGCCATCACCATTTAAAAAGTGAAGTGTTCACCTGATTTAAGTCAGATTGTGGAAGAGAGGTTTCCAAGAAACACACAAACAACCATATGGCACTTTTCATTTCACCCTCTTGTCTATTTTCCTTAATCTTTGGTACCTTTTATTAAAAAAAAAAAAAAAAAAAAAACCTTATAAAAAGTGAAGTGTTCACCTGATTTAAGTCAGATT